>NC_057813.1:567424671-567430182 GCF_018294505.1 Triticum aestivum
AGCACTGGCCCGGGGGGGGGGGGGAAAAAAAAAGATGACCCTTGAGTCTGCAGAACCCAAGGGAAAAAGGCTTAGGTGGCAAATGTTAAAACCAAGGTTGGGCCTTGCTGGAGGAGTTTTATTCAAAACGAACTGTCAAGGGGGTCCCATAAATCACCCAACCGCGTAAGGAAGGCAAAATCCGGGAACATAACACCGGTATGACGGAAACTAGGGCGGCAAGAGTGGAACAAAACACCAGGCATAAGGCCGAGTCTTCCACCCTTTACCAAGTATATAGATGCATTAATTAAATAAGAGATATTGTGTTATCCCAACATAATCATGTCCATCATGGAGCAATCTTCAACTTCACCTGCAACTAACAACGCTATAAGGGGGCTGAGCCAAAGCGGTAACATAGCCAAACAACGGTTTGCTGGAAGGGAGAAAAGGTTAGAGGCTGACATGGCAATTTGGGAGGCATGGTAAACAAGTGATAGGTAGCGCATCATAGCGATAGAACGAAGCAACTAGCAAGCAAAGATAGAAGTGATATCGAGGGTAATAGTCATCTTGCCTGAGATCCCACAAGGAAGAAGAACGAGTCCATGAAGAAGACAAACGAACGTAGTCGAACGAATCCTCACAACTCCATAACGAAACCGAAGCTAACGAGAGAAGCAAGCCGGAAAGAAGCAAACAACATGGTAAACACACAAGCATAAACATGTCATGATGCACAAACAAGTATGATGCATGTCCGGTTTAATGAGGCATGGCATGGCAAGGTAAAGCAAACAACACTACAATTTAAGTGGAGCTCAATATGCAACGAGTTGCATATTGACGGAACACCACATCAATTATTTAGTTCTCTCTTGGTTATGTACCCAACAATATTAAATGTTATTAAACATGGCAAGGGGTGAAGCATGAGCAAACCACCTATTTAGGCAAGTTTAAATGAGGCCGGAAACAACAAATAACAATTCCGGAAAATCCCCATATGTCATTTAGCAATTTAACACAAACAACAATTTTAAGCATTTAAATGTTGTTAACATGATGCGGATGACATATACAAGGTTTATGCAATTTTTATGAAAACGTTAACATGATCATGTTATGAAGCATTTGGTCACCATGGCGGAACGAAAAGGGTGCCACGGCGGCGAAACGAAAATGGTGCCACGGCAACATATCCGAAAATGATGCCACGGCAACATATCCGAAAATGATGCCACGGCAACATATCGGTTCCGATAGCTCACGGAGATACCAGTGCAAAAGGAGGCGTGCGGATGTGCGCAACATGCTAGAGATGGTGGGGTGCTCCCGGATTCCGGGTTCCCACGGGACGGAGGCATGGCAAAAGAGAGGCATCGCAAGGACAATTCGAACACGGTCCAAACATATCGTACATCTCATACAACCAAGCATGCATTCGTTCACGGGCGGTCGTCTCGGGGTTATACCTTCGAAGCGTGCGTTCGGGCGGAATGAGTTCGTAGTGGAAGTAGTCGTTCACGGACCGTAGTGGAGGTAGTTGTTCTCGCGACGGTAGTGGAAGTAGACGTACACGGGTCTGTTGGGGAACGTAGCAGAAATTCAAAAATTTTCCTACGAATCACCAAGATCTATCTATGGAGAGACCAGCAACGAGTAGAAAGGAGAGTGCATCTACATACCCTTGTAGATCGCTAAGCGGAAGCGTTCAAGTGAACGGGGTTGATGGAGTCGTACTCGTCGTGATTCAGATCACCGATGATCAAGTGCCGAACGGACGGCACCTCCGCGTTCAACACATGTACAGCCCGGTGACGTCTCCCACGCCTTGATCCAGCAAGGAGAGAGGGAGAGGTTGAGGAAGACTCCATCCAACAGCAGCACAACGGCGTGGTGGTGGTGGAGGAGCGTGGCAATCCCGCAGGGCTTCGCCGAGCACCTACGGGAGAAGAGATGTGTCACGGGAGGGAGAGGGAGGCAACCAAAGGCCTTAGGTGTGATTGCTCCTCCTTTTCCCCACTATATATAGGGCCAAGGGAGAGGGGAAGGGCGCAGCCTTGCCCCCTCCTCCAAGGAAGGGGTGCGGCTAAGGATGGGGAGGAGTCCATCCTCCCCAAGGCACCTCGGAGGTGCCTTCCCCCTTTAGGACTCTTCCCTCTCCAAGTTTCCTTGCGCATGGGCCTCTTGGGGCTGGTGCCCTTGGCCCATGTAGGCCAAGGCGCACCCCCTACAGCCCATGTGGCCCCCCGGGGCAGGTGGCCCCACCCGGTGGGCCCCCGGGACCCTTCCGGTGGTCCCGGTACAATACCGATGACCCCGAAACTTGTCCCGATGGCCGAAACAGGACTTCCTATATATAAATCCTTACCTCCGGACCATTCCGGAACTCCTCGTGACGTCCGGGATCTCATCCGGGACTCCGAACAACATTCGGTAACCACATACAAGCTTCCTTTATAACCCTAGCGTCATCGAACCTTAAGTGTGTAGACCCTACGGGTTCGGGAGACATGCAGACATGACCGAGATGTTCTCCGGTCAATAACCAACAGCGGGATCTGGATACCCATGTTGGCTCCCACATGTTCCACGATGATCTCATCGGATGAACCACGATGTCAAGGACTTAATCGATCCCGTATACAATTCCCTTTGTCTAGCGGTATTTTACTTGCCCGAGATTCGATCGTCGGTATACCGATACCTTGTTCAATCTCGTTACCGGCAAGTCACTTTACTCGTTCCGTAACACATCATCCCGTGATCAACTCCTTGGTCACATTGCGCATATGATGATGTCCTACCGAGTGGGCCCAGAGATACCTCTCCGTTTACACGGAGTGACAAATCCCAGTCTCGATCCGCATAAAACAATAGATACTTTCGGAGATACCTGTAGTGCACCTTTATAGTCACCCAGTTACGTTGTGACGTTTGATACACTCAAAGCACTCCTACGGTATCCAGGAGTTACACGATCTCATGGTCGAAGGAAGAGATACTTGACATTGGCAAAGCTCTAGCAAACGAACTACACGATCTTTGTGCTAGGCTTAGGATTGGGTCTTGTCCATCACATCATTCTCCTAATGATGTGATCCCGTTATCAACGACATCCAATGTCCATAGCCAGGAAACCATGACTATCTGTTGATCACAACGAGCTAGTCAACTAGAGGCTCACTAGGGACATATTGTGGTCTATGTATTCACACGTGTATTACAATTTCCGGATAATACAGTTATAGCATGAATAAAAGACAATTATCATGAACAAGGAAATATAATAATAATACTTTTATTATTGCCTCTAGGGCATATTTCCAACAGTCTCCCACTTGCACTAGAGTCAATAATCTAGTTCACATCGCCATGTGATTAACACTCACAGGTCACATCGCCATGTGACTAATACCCAAGAGTTTACTAGAGTCAGTAGTCTAGTTCACATCACTATGTGATTGACACTCAATGAGTTTTATGTTTGATCATGTTGCTTGTGAGAGAGGTTTTAGTCAACGGGTCTGAACCTTTCAGATCCGTGTGTGCTTTACAAATCTCTATGTCATCTCCTAGATGCAGCTACCACGCTCTATTTGGAGCTATTCCAAACAACTGTTCTACTTGGAGCTATTCTAAATTATTGCTCCATTATATGTATCCGGTCTCTCTACTCAGAGCTATCCGGATAGGTGTCAAGCTTGCATCGTCGTAACCTTTACGACGAACTCTTTTACCACCTTCATAATCGAGAAAATTCCTTAGTCCACTAGTTACTAAGGATAACTTTGACCGCTGTCCTGTGAGCCATTCTTGGATCACTCTTGTACCCCTTGACTGACTCATGGCAAGGCACACTTCAGGTGCGGTACACAGCATAGCATACTGAAGAGCCTACGTCTTAAGCATAGGGGACGACCTTCGTCCTTTCTCTCTTTTCTGCCGTGGTCGAGCTTTAAGTCTTAACTTCGTACCTTACAACTCAGGCAAGAACTCCTTCTTTGACTGGTCCATCTTGAACACCTTCAAGATCATGTCAAGGTATGTGCTCATTTGAAAGTATTATTAAGCATTTTGATCTATCCTTATAGATCTTGATGCTCAATGTTCAAGTAGCTTAATCCAGGCTTTCCATTGAAAAACACCTTTCAAATAACCCTATATGCTTTCTAGAAATTCTACATCATCTCTGATCATCAATATGTCAACAACATATACTCATCAGAAATTCTATAGTGCTCCCACTCACTTCTTTGGAAATACAAGTTTCTCATAAACTTTGTACAAACCCAAAATTTTGATCATCATCAAAGCAAACATTCCAACTCCGAGATGCTCACTCCAGTCCTTAGAAGGATTGCTGGAGCTTTGCATACCTTTTAGCATCCTTAGGATCGACAAAACTTTTCTGATTGTATTGCATACAACCTTTCCTCACGAAAACTGGTAAGGAAACTCGTTTTGATATCCATCTGCCAGATTTCATAAATACAGCTAATGCTAACATGAATCCGACGGACTTAAGCATCGCTACGGATGAGAAAATCTCATCGTAGTCAACTCCTTGAACTTGTGAAAAACTTTTTGCCACAAGTCGAGCTTCATGGATGGTGACATTACCATCCACGTCCGTCTTCTTCTTAAAGATCCATTTATCTTAATGGCTTGCCGATCATCGGGCAAGTCCACCAAAGTCCATGGATCCGTTCTCGGATTTTATGGCCTTGAGCCATTTATCGGAATCCGGGCCCACCATCGCTTCTCCATAGCTCGTAGGTTCATTGTTGTCTAGCAACATGACTTCCAAGACAGGATTACTGTACCACTCTAAAGTAGTACGTATCCTTGTCACCCTACGAGGTTCGATAGTGACTTGATCCGAAACTTCATGATCACTATCATAAGCTTCCACTTCAATTGGTGTAGGTTGATGGGTTTCGTAGTAATTTCAAAAATTTTCCTACGCGCACACAGGATCATGTGATGCATAGCAATGAGAGGAGAGTGTTGTCTACGTACCCAACACAGACCGACTGCGGAAGCAATGACACGACGTAGAGGAAGTAGTCGTACGTCTTCACGATCCAACCGATCAAGCACCGAAACTACGGCACCTCCGAGTTCGAGCACACGTTCAGCTCGATGACGATCCCCGGACTCCGATCCAGCAAAGTGTCGGGGAAGAGTTTCGTCAGCACGACGGTGTGGTGACGATCTTGATGAACTACAGCAGCAGGGCTTCGCCTAAACTCCGCTACAGTATTATCGAGGAATATGGTGGCAGGGGGCACCGCACACGGCTAAGGAATCGATCACGTGGATCAACTTGTGTCAACTTGTGTGTTTAGAGGTGCCCCTGCCTCCGTATATAAAGGAGGAGAGGAGGGGAGGCTGGCCGGCCAAAGAGGGAGGCGCAGGAGAGTCCTACTCCCTCTGGGAGTAGGATTCCTCCCCCCAATCCTAGTCCAACTAGGATTCCTCGGAGGGGAAGGGAGAGAGGGGGGCCGGCCACCTTCTCCTAGT
>NC_057813.1:567430308-567573685 GCF_018294505.1 Triticum aestivum
AGGATTGGGTCTTGTCCATCACATCATTCTCCTAATGATGTGATCCCGTTATCAACGACATCCAATGTCCATAGCCAGGAAACCATGACTATCTGTTGATCACAACGAGCTAGTCAACTAGAGGCTCACTAGGGACATATTGTGGTCTATGTATTCACACGTGTATTACAATTTCCGGATAATACAGTTATAGCATGAATAAAAGACAATTATCATGAACAAGGAAATATAATAATAATACTTTTATTATTGCCTCTAGGGCATATTTCCAACAGTCTCCCACTTGCACTAGAGTCAATAATCTAGTTCACATCGCCATGTGATTAACACTCACAGGTCACATCGCCATGTGACTAATACCCAAGAGTTTACTAGAGTCAGTAGTCTAGTTCACATCAGTATGTGATTAACACTCAATGAGTTTTATGTTTGATCATGTTGCTTGTGAGAGAGGTTTTAGTCAACAGGTCTGAACCTTTCAGATCCGTGTGTGCTTTACAAATCTCTATGTCATCTCCTAGATGCAGCTACCACGCTCTATTTGGAGCTGTTCCAAATAACTGTTCTACTTGGAGCTAGTCTAAATTATTGCTCCATTATATGTATCCGGTCTCTCTACTCAGAGCTATCTGGATAGGTGTCAAGCTTGCATCGTCGTAACCTTTACGACGAACTCTTTTACCACCTCCATAATCGAGAAAATTCCTTAGTCCACTAGTTACTAAGGATAACTTTGACCGCTGTCCTGTGAGCCATTCTTGGATCACTCTTGTACCCCTTGACTGACTCATGGCAAGGCACACTTCAGGTGCGGTACACAGCATAGCATACTGAAGAGCCTACGTCCAAAGCATAGGGGACGACCTTCGTCCTTTCTCTCTTTTCTGCCGTGGTCGAGCTTTAAGTCTTAACTTCGTACCTTACAACTCAGGCAAGAACTCCTTCTTTGACTGGTCCATCTTGAACACCTTCAAGATCATGTCAAGGTATGTGCTCATTTGAAAGTATTATTAAGCATTTTGATCTATCCTTATAGATCTTGATGCTCAATGTTCAAGTAGCTTAATCCAGGCTTTCCATTGAAAAACACCTTTCAAATAACCCTATATGCTTTCTAGAAATTCTACATCATCTCTGATCATCAATATGTCAACAACATATACTCATCAGAAATTCTATAGTGCTCCCACTCACTTCTTTGGAAATACAAGTTTCTTATAAACTTTGTATAAATCCAAAATCTTTGATCATCTCATCAAAGCGTACATTCCAACTCCGAGATGCTTACTCCAGTCCTTAAAAGGATCGCTGGAGCTAGCATACCTTTTAGCATCCTTAGGATCGACAAAACTTTTCTGATTGTATTGCATACAACCTTTCCTTACGAAAACTGGTAAGGAAACTTGTCTTGACATCCATCTGCCAGATTTCATAAATGCAGCTAATGCTAACATGATTCCGACGGACTTTAAGCATCGCTACGAGTGAGAAAATCTCATCGTAGTCAACTCCTTGAACTTGTCGGAAAACACTTCGCCACAAGTCGAGCTTCATAGATGGTGACATTACCATCCACGTCCGTCTTCTTCTTAAAAGATCCATTTATCTCAATGGCTTGCCGATCATCGGGCAAGTCCACCAAAGTCCATGCTTTGTTCTGATATATGGATACTATCTCGGATTTCATGGCTTCTAACCATTTGTCGGAATTTGGGCCCACCATCGCTTCTCCATAGCTCGTAGGTTCATTGTTGTCTAGCAACATGACCTTCAAGACAGGATCACCTTACCACTCCGAAGTAGTACGTGTCCTTGTCGTCCTACGAGGTTTGGTAGTGACTTGATCCGAAGTTTCATGATCAATATCATAAGCTTCCACTTCAATTGGTGTAGGTGTTGGGTTTCGTAGTAATTTCAAAAAATTTCCTACGTGCACACAGGATCATGTGATGCATAGCAACGAGAGGAGAGTGTTGTCTACGTACCCAACGCAGACCGATTGCGGAAGCGATGACACGACGTAGAGGAAGTAGTCGTACGTCTTCACGATCCAACCGATCAAGCACCGAAACTACGGCACCTCCGAGTTCGAGCACACGTTCAGCTCGATGACGATCCCCGGACTCCGATCCAGCAAAGTGTCGGGGAAGAGTTTCGTCAGCATGACGGCGTGGTGACGATCTTGATGAACTACAGCAGCAGGGCTTCGCCTAAACTCCGCTACAGTATTATCGAGGAATATGGTGGCAGGGGGCACCGCACACGGCTAAGGAATCGATCACGTGGATCAACTTGTGTCAACTTGTGTGTTTAGAGGTGCCCCTGCCTCCGTATATAAAGGAGGAGAGGAGGGGAGGCTGGCCGGCCAAGGGGGGGAGGCGCAGGAGAGTCCTACTCCTTCTGGGAGTAGGATTCCCCCTCCAATCCTAGTCCAACTAGGATTCCTCGGAGGGGAAAAGAGGAGGAGGGGGCCGGCCACCTCTCCTAGTCCTAATAGGACTAGGGGAAGGGGGGGGGGCGCAGCCCATCTAGGGCAGCCCCTTCTCTTTTCCACTAAGGCCCACTATGGCCCAAATAGCTCCCGGGGGGTTCCGGCAACCCTCTCGGTAACCCGGTAAAATCCCGATTTCACCCGGAACACTTCCGATATCCAAATATAGGCTTCCAATATATCAATCTTTACGTCTCGACCATTTCGAGACTCCTCGTCATGTCCGTGATCACATCCGGGACTCCGAACAACCTTCGGTACATCAAAATGCATAAACTCATAATATAACTGTCATCGTAACCTTAAGCGTGCGGACCCTACGGGTTCGAGAACAATGTAGACATGACCGAGACACGTCTCTGGTCAATAACCAATAGCGGGACCTGGATGCCCATATTGGCTCCTACATATTCTACGAAGATCTTTATCGGTCAGACCGCATAACAACATACGTTGTTCCCTTTGTCATCGGTATGTTACTTGCCCGAGATTCGATCGTCGGTATCCAATACCTAGTTCAATCTCTTTACCGGCAAGTCTCTTTACTCGTTCCGTAATACATCATCTCACAACTAACATATTAGTTGTAATGCTTGCAAGGCTTATGTGATGTGTATTACCGAGAGGGCCCAGAGATACCTCTCCGACAATCGGAGTGACAAATCCTAATCTCGAAATACGCCAACCCAACATCGACCATTGGAGACACCTGTAGTACTCCTTTATAATCACCCATTTACGTTGTGATGTTTGGTAGTACCCAAAGTGTTCCTCCGGTAAACGGGAGTTGCATAATCTCATAGTCGTAGGAACATGTATAAGTCATGAAGAAAGCAATAGCAACATACTAAACGATCAGGTGCTAAGCTAATGGAATGGGTCATGTCAATCAGATCATTCTACTAATGATGTGACCTCGTTAATCAAATAACAACTCATTGTTCATGGTTAGGAAACATAACCATCTTTGATTAACGAGCTAGTCAAGTAGAGGCATACTAGTGACACTCTGTTTGTCTATGTATTCACACATGTATTATGTTTCCGGAAAATACAATTCTGGCATGAATAATAAACATTTATCATGATTATAAGGAAATAAATAATAACTTTATTATTGCCTCTAGGGCATATTTCCTTCAGTCTCCCACTTGCACTAGAGTCAATAATCTAGATTACACTGTAATGAATCTAACACCCATGGAGCTTTGGTGCTGATCATGTTTTGCTCGTGGAAGAGGCTTAGTCAACGGGTCTGCAATATTCAGATCCGTATGTATCTTGCAAATCTCTATGTCTCCCACCTGGACTAGATCCCGGATGGAGTTGAAGCGTCTCTTGATGTGTTTGGTCCTTTTGTGAAATCTAGATTCCTTTGCCAAGGCAATTGCACCAGTATTGTCACAAAAGATTTTCATTGGACCCGATGCACTAGGTATGACACCTAGATCGGATATGAACTCCTTCATCCAGACTCCTTCATTTGCTGCTTCCGAAGCAGCTATGTATTCCGCTTCACATGTAGATCCCGCTACGACGCTTTGTTTAGAACTGCACCAACTGACAGCTCCACCGTTTAATGTAAACACGTATCCGGTTTGCGATTTAGAATCGTCCGGATCAGTGTCAAAGCTTGCATCAACGTAACCTTTTACGATGAGCTCTTTGTCACTTCCATATACGAGAAACATATCCTTAGTCCTTTTCAGGTATTTCAAGATGTTCTTGACCGCTGTCCAGTGATCCATTCCTGGATTACTTTGGTACCTCCCTGCTAAACTTATAGCAAGGCACACATCAGGTCTGGTACACAGCATTGCATACATGATAGAGCCTATGGCTGATGCATAGGGAACATCTTTCATATTCTCTCTATCTTCTGCAGTGGTCGGGCATTGAGTCTTACTCAATTTCACACCTTGTAACACAGGCAAGAACCCTTTCTTTGCTTGATCCATTTTGAATTTCTTCAAAATTTTGTCAAGGTATGTGCTTTGTGAAAGTCCAATTAAGCGTCTTGATCTGTCTCTATAGATCTTAATGCCTAATATGTAAGCAGCTTCATCGAGGTCTTTCATTGAAAAACTTTTATTCAAGTATCCCTTTATGCTATCCAGAAATTCTATATCATTTCCAATCAGTAATATGTCATCCACATATAATATCAGAAATGCTACAGAGCTCCCACTCACTTTCTTGTAAATACAGGCTTCTCCAAAAGTCTGTATAAAACCAAATGCTTTGATCACACTATCAAAACGTTTATTCCAACTCCGAGAGGCTTGCACCAGTCCATAAATGGATCGCTGGAGCTTGCACACTTTGTTAGCTCCCTTTGGATCGACAAAACCTTCTGGTTGCATCATATACAACTCTTCTTCCAGGAATCCATTCAGGAATGCAGTTTTGACATCCATTTGCCAAATTTCATAATCATAAAATGCGGCAATTGCTAACATGATTCGGACGGACTTAAGCATCGCTACGGGTGAGAAGGTCTCATCGTAGTCAATTCCTTGAACTTGCCGAAAACCTTTTGCGACAAGTCGAGCTTTGTAGACAGTAACATTACCATCAGCGTCAGTCTTCTTATTAAAGATCCATTTATTCTCAATCGCTTGCCGATCATCGGGCAAGTCAACCAAAGTCCATACTTTGTTCTCATACATGGATCCCATCTCAGATTTCATGGCTTCTAGCCACTTTGCGGAATCTGGGCTCACCATCGCTTCTTCATAGTTCGTAGGTTCATCATGATCTAGTAGCATGACCTCCAGAACAGGATTACCGTACCACTCTGGTGCGGATCTTACTCTGGTTGATCTACGAAGTTCAGTAGTATCTTGATCTGAAGTTTCATGATCATTATCATTGGCTTCCTCACTAACTGGTGTAGGTCTCACTGAAACAGTTTTCTGTGATGAACTACTTTCCAGTAAGGGAGCAGGTACAGTTACCTCGTCAAGTTCTACTTTCCTCCCACTCACTTCTTTCGAGAGAAACTCCTTCTCTAGAAATGATCCATTCTTAGCAACAAATGTTTTGCCTTCGGATCTGTGATAGAAGGTGTACCCAACAGTTTCCTTTGGGTATCCTATGAATACACATTTCTCCGATTTGGGTTCGAGCTTATCAGGTTGAAGCTTTTTCACATAAGCATCGCAGCCCCAAACTTTAAGAAACGACAACTTTGGTTTCTTGCCAAACCATAGTTCATAAGGCGTCGTCTCAACGGATTTTGATGGTGCCCTATTTAACGTGAATGCGGCCGTCTCTAAAGCATATCCCCAAAATGATAGCGGTAAATCTGTAAGAGACATCATAGATCGCACCATATCTAGTAAAGTACGATTACGACGTTCGGACACACCATTACGCTGTGGTGTTCCGGGGGGCGTGAGTTGCGAAACTATTCCACAGTTTTTCAAATGTACACCAAACTCGTAACTCAAATATTCTCCTCCACGATCAGATCGTAGAAACTTTATTTTCTTGTTACGATGATTTTCAACTTCACTCTGAAATTCTTTGAACTTTTCAAATGTTTCAGACTTATGCTTCATTAAGTAGATATAACCATATCTGCTCAAATCATCTGTGAAGGTGAGAAAATAACGATATCCGCCACGAGCCTCAATATTCATCGGACCACATACATCGGTATGTATGATTTCCAACAAATCTGTTGCTCTCTCCATAGTACCGGAGAACGGTGTTTTAGTCATCTTGCCCATGAGGCACGGTTCGCAAGTACCAAGTGATTCATAATCAAGTGGTTCCAAAAGTCCATTAGTATGGAGTTTCTTCATGCGTTTTACACCGATATGACCTAAACGACAGTGCCACAAATAAGTTGCACTTTCATTATCAACTCTGTATCTTTTGGTTTCAACATTATGAATATGTGTATTACTACTATCGAGATTTAGTAAGAATAGACCACTCTTCAAGGGTGCATGACCATAAAAGATATTACTCATATAAATAGAACAACCATTATTCTCTGATTTAAATGAATAACCGTCTCGCATTAAACAAGATCCAGATATAATGTTCATGCTCAACGCTGGCACCAAATAACAATTATTTAGGTCTAATATTAATCCCGAAGGTAGATGTAGAGGTAGCGTGCCGACCGCGATCACATCGACTTTGGAACCGTTTCCCACGCGCATCGTCACCTCGTCCTTTGCGAGTGCCCGCTTATTCTGTAGTCCCTGTTTCGAGTTGCAAATATTAGCAACAGAACCAGTATCAAATACCCAGGTGCTACTGCGAGCATTGGTAAGGTACACATCAATAACATGTATATCACATATACCTTTGTTCACCTTGCCATCCTTCTTATCCGCCAAATACTTGGGGCAGTTCCGCTTCCAGTGACCAGTCTGCTTGCAGTAGAAGCACTCAGTTTCAGGCTTAGGTCTAGACTTGGGTTTCTTCTCTTGAGCAGCAACTTGCTTGCCGTTCTTTTTGAAGTTCCCCTTTTTCTTCCCTTTGCCCTTTTTCTTGAAACTAGTGGTCTTGTTAACCATCAACACTTGATGCTCCTTCTTGATTTCTACCTCCGCAGCTTTTAGCATTGCGAAGAGCTCGGGAATAGTCTTGTTCATCCCTTGCATATTATAGTTCATCACGAAGCTCTTGTAGCTTGGTGGCAGTGATTGGAGAATTCTGTCAATGACGCAATCATCTGGAAGATTAACTCCCAATTGAATCAAGTGATTATTATACCCAGACATTTTGAGTATATGCTCACTGACAGAACTGTTCTCTTCCATCTTCCAGCTATAGAACTTATTGGAGACTTCATATCTCTCAATCCGGGCATTTGCTTGAAATATTAACTTCAACTCCTGGAACATCTCATATGCTCCATGACGTTCAAAACGTCGTTGAAGTCCCGATTCTAAGCCGTAAAGCATGGCACACTGAACTATCGAGTAGTCATCAGCTTTGCTCTGCCAGACGTTCATAACATCTGGCGTTGCTCCAGCAGCAGGCCTGGCACCCAGCGGTGCTTCCAGGACGTAATTCTTCTGTGCAGCAATGAGGATAATCCTCAAGTTACGGACCCAGTCCGTGTAATTGCTACCATCATCTTTCAACTTTGCTTTCTCAAGGAACGCATTAAAATTTAACGGAACAACAGCACGAGCCATCTATCTACAATCAACATAAACAAGCAAGATACTATCAGGGACTAAGTTCATGATAAATTTTAAGTTCAATTAATCATATTATTAAAGAACTCCCACATAGATAGACATCCCTCTAATCCTCTAAGTGATCACGTGATCCAAATCAACTAAACCATGTCCGATCATCACGTGAGATGGAGTAGTTTCATCGGTGAACATCATTATGTTGATCATATCTACTATATGATTCACGCTCGACCTTTCGGTCTCCGTGTTCCGAGGCCATATCTGCATATGCTAGGCTCGTCAAGTTTAACCTGAGTATTCTGCGTGCGCAACTGTTTTGCACCCGTTGTATTTGAACGTAGAGCCTATCACACCCGATCATCACGTGGTGTCTCAGCACGAAGAACTTTTGCAACGGTGCATACTCAGGGAGAACACTTCTTGATAATTTAGTGAGAGATCATCTTATAATGCTACCGTCAATCAAAGCAAGATAAGATGCATAAAAAGATAAACATCACATGCAATCAATATAAGTGATATGATATGGCCATCATTATCTTGTGCTTGTGATCTCCATCTCCGAAGCACCGTCATGATCACCATCGTCACCGGCGCGACACATTGATCTCCATCGTAGCATCGTTGTCTTCTCGCCAATCTTATGCTTCCACGACTATCACTACCGTTTAGTAATAAAGTAAAGCATTACATCGCGATTGCATTGCATACAATAAAGCGACAACCATATGGCTCCTGCCAGTTGCCGATAACTTGGTTACAAAACATGATCATCTCATACAATAAAATTCAGCATCATGCCTTGACCATATCACATCACAACATGCCCTGCAAAAACAAGTTAGACGTCCTCTACTTTGTTGTTGCATGTTTTACGTGGCTGCTACGGGCTTAAGTAAGAACCAATCTCACCTACGCATCAAAACCACAACGATAGTTTGTCAAATAGACTCCGTTTTAACCTTCGCAAGGACCGGGCGTAGCCATACTTGGTTCAACTAAAGTTGGAGAGGCAGTCGCCCGCAAGCCATCTCTGTGCAAAGCACGTCGAGGGAACCGGTCTCGCGTAAGCGTACGCGTAAGGTTGGTCCGGGTCGTCTCATCCAACAATACCGCTGAACCAAAATATGACATGCTGGTAGGCAGTATGACTTGTATCGTCCACAACTCACTTGTGTTCTACTCGTGCATATAACATCAACATCATTAACCTAGGCTCGGATGCCACTGATGGGTTTCGTAGTAATTTCAAAATTTTTCCTACGCGCACACAGGATCATGTGATGCATAGCAACGAGAGGAGAGTGTTGTCTACGTACCCAACGCAGACCGACTGCGGAAGCAATGACACGACATAGAGGAAGTAGTCGTACGTCTTCACGATCCAACCGATCAAGCACCGAAACTACGGCACCTCCGAGTTCGAGCACACGTTCAGCTCGATGACGATCCCCGGACTCCGATCCAGCAAAGTGTCGGGGAAGAGTTTCGTCAGCACGACGGCGTGGTGACGATCTTGATGAACTACAGCAGCAGGGCTTCGCCTAAACTCCGCTATAGTATTATCGAGGAATATGGTGGCAGGGGGCACCGCACACGGCTAAGGAATCGATCACGTGGATCAACTTGTGTCAACTTGTGTGTTTAGAGGTGCCCCTGCCTCCGTATATAAAGGAGGAGAGGAGGGGAGGCTGGCCGGCCAAAGAGGGAGGCGCAGGAGAGTCCTACTCCCTCTGGGAGTAGGATTCCTCCCCCCAATCCTAGTCCAACTAGGATTCCTCGGAGGGGAAGGGAGAGAGGGGGGCCGGCCACCTTCTCCTAGTCCTAATAGGACTAGGGGAGGGGAAAGAGGCGCAGCCACCTTGGGCTGCCCCTTTCTCCTTTCCACTAAGGCCCATGATGGCCCATATGGCTCCCGGGGGGTTCCGGTAACCTCCCGGTAACCCGGTAAAATCCCGATTTCACCCGGAACACTTCCGATGTCCAAACATAGGCTTCCAATATATCAATCTTTACGTCTCGACCATTTCGAGACTCCTCGTCATGTCCGTGATCACATCCGGGACTCCGAACAACCTTCGGTACAACAAATGCATAAACTCATAATATAACTGTCATCGTAACCTTAAGCGTGCGGACCCTACGGGTTCGAGAACAATGTAGACATGACCGAGACATGTCTCTGGTCAATAACCAATAGCGGGACCTGGATGCCCATATTGGCTCCTACATATTCTACGAAGATCTTTATCGGTCAGACCGCATAACAACATACGTTGTTCCCTTTGTCATCGGTATGTTACTTGCCCGAGATTCGATCGTCGGTATCCAATACCTAGTTCAATCTCGTTAACGGCAAGTCTCTTTACTCGTTCCGTAATACATCATCTCACAACTAACATATTAGTTGTAATGCTTGCAAGGCTTATGTGATGTGTATTACCGAGAGGGCCCAGAGATACCTCTCCAAAAATCGGAGTGACAAATCCTAATCTCGAAATACGCCAACCCAACATCGACCATTGGAGACACCTGTAGTACTCCTTTATAATCACCCATTTACGTTGTGACGTTTGGTAGTACCCAAAGTGTTCCTCCGGTAAACGGGAGTTGCATAATCTCATAGTCGTAGGAACATGTATAAGTCATGAAGAAAGCAATAGCAACATACTAAACGATCAGGTGCTAAGCTAATGGAATGGGTCATGTCAATCAGATCATTCTACTAATGATGTGACCTCGTTAATCAAATAACAACTCATTGTTCATGGTTAGGAAACATAACCATCTTTGATTAACGAGCTAGTCAAGTAGAGGCATACTAGTGACACTCTGTTTGTCTATGTATTCACACATGTATTATGTTTCCGGAAAATACAATTCTAGCATGAATAATAAACATTTATCATGATTATAAGGAAATAAATAACAACTTCCTGTGCCCTGCTACACACTTGTTGAAGTGACGGTTCAATAACCTTATCAAGTCTCCACCATCCTCCCACTCAATTCTTTCGAGAGAAACTTTTCCTCGAGAAAGGACCCGATTCTAGAAACAATCCATATTGCTTTCGGATCTGAATTAGGAGGTATACCCAACTGTTTTGGGTTTCCTATGAAGATGCATTTTATCCGCTTTGGGTTCGAGCTTATCAATCCTGAAACTTTTTCACATAAGCATCCCAGCCCCAAACCTTCAAGAAACGACAACTTAGGTTTCTCTAAACCATAATTCATACGGTGTCATCTCAACGGAATTACGTGGTGCCCTATTTAAAGTGAATGTGGTTGTCTCTAATGCCTAACCCATGGACAATAGTGGTAATTCGATAAGAGACATCATGGTATGCATCATATCCAATAGGGTGCAACTATGATGTTCGGACACACCATCACACTATGGTGTTCCAGACGGTATTAATTGTGAAACAATTTCCACAATGTCTTAATTGTGTGCCAAAACTCGTAACTCAGATATTCATCTCTATGATCATATCATAGACATTTTATCCTCTTGTCACAATGATCTTCTACTTCACTCTGAAATTACTTGAACCATTCAATAATTCAGACTTGTGTTTCATCAAGTAAATATATACAACATCTACTCGAATCATCTGTGAAGTAAGAACATAATGATATTCACTGCATGCCTCAGCACTCATTGGACTGCACACATCAAAATGTGTTACTTCCAACAAGTTGCTATCTTGTTCCATCTTACTGAAAACGAGGCTTTTCAGTCATCTTGCCCATGTGGTATGATTTGCATGTCCCAAGTGATTCAAAATCAAGTGAGTCATAACGGTCCATTTGCATGGAGTTTCTTCATGCATATACACCAATAGACATGGTTCGCATGTCTCAAACTTTTCAAAAACGAGTGAGTCCAAAGATCCATCAACATGGAGCTTCTTCATGCGTTTTATACCATTATGACTTACATGGCAGTGCCACAAGTAAGTGGAACTATCATTACTATCTTATATCTTTTGGCATGAAAATGTGTATCACTACGATCGAGATTCAATAAACCATTCCTTTAGGTGCAAGACCATTGAAGGTTTTATTCAAATAAATAGAGTAACCATTATTCTCCTTAAATGAATAACCGTATTGCGATAGACATAATCCAATCAAGTCTATGCTCAACGCAAACACCAATCTCGGTGGTAGAGGGAGCGTGCGATGCTTGATCATATCAACCTTGGAAACACTTCCAACATATATCGTCAGCTCACCTTTAGCTAGTCTCCGTTTATTCCGTAGCTTTTATTTCGAGTTACTAACACTTAGCAACCGAACCGGTATCCAATACCCTGGTGCTACTAGGAGTACTAGTAAAGTACACATTAACATAATGTATATCCAATATACTTCTATCGACCTTGCCAGCCTTCTCATCTACCAAGTATCTAGGGTAATTCCGCTCTAGTGACTGTTCCCCTTATTACAGAAGCACTTAGTCTCGGGTTTGGGTTCAATCTCGGGTTTCTTCATTGGTGCAGCAGCTGATTTGCCGTTTCATGAAGTATCCCTTTTTGCCCTTGCCCTTCTTGAAACTAGTGGTTTCATCAACCATCAACAATTGATGCTCCTTCTTGATTTCTACTTTTGTGATGTCAAACAACGCGAATACCTCAAGGATCATCATCTCTATCCTTGATATGTTATAGTTCATCACGAAGCTCTAGCAGCTTGGTGGTAATGACTTCGGAGAAACTATCACTATTTCATCTGGAAGATCAACTCCCACTCGATTCAAGTGATTGTTGTACTCAGACAATCTGAGCACAAGCTCAACAATTGAGCTTCTCTCCTTAGTTTGCAGGCTAAGAAAATCGTCGGAGGTCTTATACCTCTTGACGTGGGCACGAGCCTGAAATCCTAATTTCAGCCCTCGAAACATCTCATATGTTCCACGACGTTTCAAAAAAGTCTTTGGTGCCTTTACTTAAACCATTCAACTGAACTATCACGTAGTTATCAAAACGTGTATGTTCGATGTTCGAAACATCCACAAACGATGTTTGGGGTTCAGCACACTAAGCGGTGCATTAAGGACATAAGCTTTCTACTGATCGCATAATCGCTACTGTCAACTTTCAACTATATTTTCTCTAGGAACATATCTAAAACAGTAGAACTAAAGCGCGAGCTACGACATAATTTGCAAAAAGGTCTTTTGACTATGTTCAGGATAATTAAGTTCATCTTATGAACTCCCACTCAGATAGACATCCCTCTAGTCATCTAAGTGATTACATGATCCGAGTCAACTAGGCCGTGTCCGATCATCACGTGAGACGGACTAGTCATCATCGGTGAACATCTTCATGTTGATCGTATCTACTATACGACTCATGCTCGACCTTTCGGTCTCCGTGTTCCGAGGCCATGTCTGCACATGCTAGGCTCGTCAAGTTAACCCTAAGTGTTTTCGCTGTGTAAAACTGTCTTACACCCGTTGTATGTGAACGTAAGAATCCATCACACCCGATCATCACGTGGTGCTTAGAAGCGACGAACTGTAGCAACGGTGCACAGTTAGGGGGGAACACTTCTTGAAATTTTGTAAGGGATCATCTTATTTACTACCGTCGTCCTAAGTAAACAAGATGCATAAACATGATAAACATCACATGCAATCAAATAGAGTAGTGACATGATATGGCCAATATCATTTTGCTCCTTTTGATCTTCATCTTCGGGGCTCCATGATCATCATCGTCACCGGCATGACACCATGATCTCCATCATCATGATCTCCATCATCGTGTCTTCATGAAGTTGTCACGCCAACGACTACTTCTACTTCTATGGCTAACGCGTTTAGCAATAAAGTAAAGTAAGTTACATGGCGTTCTTCAATGACACGTAGGTCATACAAAAAATAAAGACAACTCCTATGGCTCCTGCCGGTTGTCATACTCATCGACATGCAAGTCGTGAATCCTATTACAAGAACATGAT
Organism: Triticum aestivum; assembly: GCF_018294505.1. Lineage (NCBI taxonomy): Eukaryota > Viridiplantae > Streptophyta > Magnoliopsida > Poales > Poaceae > Triticum > Triticum aestivum. Next base: position 567,443,941 of record NC_057813.1, read on the forward strand.
CAATCTCATACATCACATATCATTCATCACATTCTTCTTGGCCATATCACATCACATAGCATACCCTGCAAAAACAAGTTAGACGTCCTCTAATTGTTGTTTGCATGTTTTACGTGGCTGCTATGGGTTCTAGCAAGAACGTTTCTTACCTACGCAAAACCACAACGTGATATGCCAATTGCTATTTACCCTTCATAAGGACCCTTTTCATCGAATCCGTTCCGACTAAAGTGGGAGAGACTAGCACCCGCTAGCCACCTTATGCACCAAGTGCATGTCAATCGGTGGAACCTGTCTCACGTAAGAGTACGTGTAAGGTCGGTCCGGGCCGCTTCATCCCACAATACCGTCGAAACAAGATTGGACTAGTAACGGTAAGCATATTGAACAACATCAACGCCCACAACTACTTTGTGTTCTACTCGTGCAAAGAATCTACGCAATAGACCTAGCTCATGATGCCACTGTTGGGGAACGTAGCAGAAATTCAAAAATTTTCCTACGAATCACCAAGATCTATCTATGGAGAGACCAGCAACGAGTAGAAAGGAGAGTGCATCTACATACCCTTGTAGATCGCTAAGCGGAAGCGTTCAAGTGAACGGGGTTGATGGAGTCGTACTCGTCGTGATTCAGATCACCGATGATCAAGTGCCGAACGGACGGCACCTCCGCGTTCAACACACGTACAGCCCGGTGACGTCTCCCACGCCTTGATCCAGCAAGGAGAGAGGGAGAGGTTGAGGAAGACTCCATCCAACAGCAGCACAACGGCGTGGTGGTGGTGGAGGAGCGTGGCAATCCCGCAGGGCTTCGCCGAGCACCTACGGGAGAAGAGATGTGTCACGGGAGGGAGAGGGAGGCAACCAAAGGCCTTAGGTGTGATTGCTCCTCCTTTTCCCCACTATATATAGGGCCAAGGGAGAGGGGAAGGGCGCAGCCTTGCCCCCTCCTCCAAGGAAGGGGTGCGGCTAAGGATGGGGAGGAGTCCATCCTCCCCAAGGCACCTCGGAGGTGCCTTCCCCCTTTAGGACTCTTCCCTCTCCAAGTTTCCTTGCGCATGGGCCTCTTGGGGCTGGTGCCCTTGGCCCATGTAGGCCAAGGCGCACCCCCTACAGCCCATGTGGCCCCCCGGGGCAGGTGGCCCCACCCGGTGGGCCCCCGGGACCCTTCCGGTGGTCCCGGTACAATACCGATGACCCCGAAACTTGTCCCGATGGCCGAAACAGGACTTCCTATATATAAATCCTTACCTCCGGACCATTCCGGAACTCCTCGTGACGTCCGGGATCTCATCCGGGACTCCGAACAACATTCGGTAACCACATACAAGCTTCCTTTATAACCCTAGCGTCATCGAACCTTAAGTGTGTAGACCCTACGGGTTCGGGAGACATGCAGACATGACCGAGATGTTCTCCGGTCAATAACCAACAGCGGGATCTGGATACCCATGTTGGCTCCCACATGTTCCACGATGATCTCATCGGATGAACCACGATGTCAAGGACTTAATCGATCCCGTATACAATTCCCTTTGTCTAGCGGTATTTTACTTGCCCGAGATTCGATCGTCGGTATACCGATACCTTGTTCAATCTCGTTACCGGCAAGTCACTTTACTCGTTCCGTAACACATCATCCCGTGATCAACTCCTTGGTCACATTGCGCATATGATGATGTCCTACCGAGTGGGCCCAGAGATACCTCTCCGTTTACACGGAGTGACAAATCCCAGTCTCGATCCGCATAAAACAATAGATACTTTCGGAGATACCTGTAGTGCACCTTTATAGTCACCCAGTTACGTTGTGACGTTTGATACACTCAAAGCACTCCTACGGTATCCAGGAGTTACACGATCTCATGGTCGAAGGAAGAGATACTTGACATTGGCAAATCTCTAGCAAACGAACTACACGATCTTTGTGCTAGGCTTAGGATTGGGTCTTGTCCATCACATCATTCTCCTAATGATGTGATCCCGTTATCAACGACATCCAATGTCCATAGCCAGGAAACCATGACTATCTGTTGATCACAACGAGCTAGTCAACTAGAGGCTCACTAGGGACATATTGTGGTCTATGTATTCACACGTGTATTACGATTTCCGGATAATACAGTTATAGCATGAATAAAAGACAATTATCATGAACAAGGAAATATAATAATAATACTTTTATTATTGCCTCTAGGGCATATTTCCAACAGGGTCATCGTGGGAAGTAGTTGTACATGTCGGCGGTAGTGGTACACCATTGGAGACGTACACGTTCCGTAGATGAACTTGGCATAACTGTGCGGTAGTCGAACTTGGCGCTCGTGGTACACGGGTCTTCGGGCGACGGTAGTTGTACACATTACGTAGATGTTCGGGGCCGTCGGTAGAGGTACTTGGTATCTTGAGGAACTTCATGGTTCGACGTGGCACTTGGCGAAACTGCGTAGTTGTACATATCTTCGTGATGTAGCCAAACTTGGCAAGCGATGGTCGTCGTGGTACTTAGCGAATCCACGTAGTCGAACATGGGTTGTAGTGGTACTTGTCGGACTCGGTCAGGGCGTCGAGGTTGAAGGCTGGTGGAGCAGGGGAAGGCGGCTGGTCAACGCTCTCGAGAACGAGCGTTGCTGCTCAATTTCCAGGTGCACGGGGCACGCAAAGGGAAGCGGCGAGCGTCGTGCTCATTCCCGAACAGAGGACGCCGGAGAGGGACTTGGCGTGGGACTTGCAGAGGAGGTCGAGGCAGGGACCGAGGCGCGGCAGGGGAGGACCCTGGCGAGGCACAGCCAGATCCGGCGGCGGCGGCTCCGGTGGCTGGCTGGTGGCGCGGAGGCGACGAGGAGGAGGCCGCAGGTGAGGGAGGAGGCGGCTCTGGTCGATGGGTCGAGGGACTTGGCCGGCGGCGCGACTCATAGCAGATCGGGCGCGGGGATGGAACTCCGGCGGCGCTGGCTGTGCGCATGTGGCGGCGGAGTAGGAGGACGAGGGAGCGAGGGGGGCGAGGGCAGCGAGGGGGGACGAGGACCGAGCGATGAGCATGAGGAATGAGATCGATCAGGAGAGATCGAGAGGAGGGAGGAGCGGTCGAGCGCTGTGGGTGGCGGCTCTGGCAGGGGAACGAGAGGAGGGATCGAGCAGATGCTCGCTAGGGTTAGAGGGGGCGTGGTTGGGCCTTGGGAGGCCGGCCCAGATGGAGAGGAAATGGCCAGAGGCCTGGCTGGGCTGCAAGGCTGCTAGGCTGGGCTCTCTCTCACTACTAAAAAAAAAGAAAACAGAGATTAAGAAAGAAAAGAAAGAGGGGTTAGGGGAAGAAGTTGGACACGCAGATAGTTTTCCCGAACTCACAAAAATGTGCTTGTTCCGAGAAAAATAGAAAGGCCATGATTGAAAGATTTAAATTCAAACTCATTTGAATTTAATTCAAATGGGTTTGAACTAGGACTTGATAAAAGGAAGGTCCAAAAATGTTCGGATCTTTGGTGGAGCTCCGGAAAATGATAAAAGAATTATTGGCAAGGTTAGAGAGTCAAAACTTGAAGAAGAAAAGGCCAAGGGATTTAATATGCAAGTGGGTTCATGGGTGATTCCAAAACAATGGAATATTTTAATATAGCTCCCTAAATATCGGGAGGGTCTGTTATAAAGAGAAGTCACCCTTCCCTCGATTTAAATGGATCGAAGATCCATACAATTTATTTAGATGAGTTTTAAAAATTAATGACAAGATGGCATGATGACATGATGCAATGCAAAAATAAAAGAGCAAGCACAAAAGAAACACACGGTGAAACTCGAAATAACTGGAAGGCATCTGAAGCTCCGGTCTTGGGGCGTCACACTTGAGGTGACATTGGAGTATCTAGGGACCTTAGGGTTTTGGTTGATTTGTGTCTTAAGGTGTTATTCTAGTACGAACTCTATGATAGATCGAACGGAAAGAATAGCTTCGTGTTATTTTACTATGGACTCTTGAATAGATCGATCATAAAGGATAACTTTGAGGTGGTTTCGTACCCTACTATAATCTCTTCGTTTGTTCTCCGCTATTAGTGGCTTTGGAGTGACTCTTTGTTGCATGTTGAGGGATAGTTATATGATCCAATTATGTTATTATTGTTGAGAGAACTTGCACTACTGAAACTATGAACCCTAGGCCTTGTTTCCTAGCATTGCAATACCATTTACGCTCACTATTATCATTAGTTACCTTGCTGTTTTTATATTTTCAGATTACAAAAACCTATATCTACCATCTATATTGCGCTTGTATCACCATCTCTTCGCCGAACTAGTGCAACTATACAATTTACCATTGTATTGGGTGTGTTGGGGACACAAGAGACTCTTTGTTATTTGGTTGCAGGGTTGTTTGAGAGAGACCATCTTCATCCTACGCCTCCCACGGATTGATTAACCTTAGGTCATCCACTTGAGGGAAATTTGCTACTGTCCTACAAACCTCTGCACTTGGAGGCCCAACAACGTCTACAAGAAGAAGGTTGTGTAGTAGATATCACCAGTATTGAAGGTTCCAACCATATCCAACCCCTAGACTGCGAACTGCCAGACGAGTGGAATAGTCTTCAAGGCAGAGGCAGGCTTGTGAGACTTGTTGGAGTAGAACTGACAACCCGCGCACTTGTCAACTATATCCTTTGCCATCTCATTCACACGAGGCCAATAGAATCCCGCTCGGTATGCTTTGGCCACGATGGTCCGAGAAGACGCATGGTGACCACAGGTCCCCGAGTGGATATCATTTAGGATCATTCGACCTTCTTCCGGGGTGCTGCAGCATTGAGCCACTCCTGTGACACTTTCTCTGTAAAGCTGCCCTTTTATCACGGTGAAAGCTTTCATTTGATGGACTATCTGGCAGGCCTCATCCTCATCCTCTGGGAGTTCCTGCCTGAGCAGGTACGCGATGTATGACACCGTCCAATCGGGCGTGATCATTAAGACTTCCATGATCAGGTCGACCACAGCTGGGACTTCAATCTCAGTCAGATTGGTTGAACTTATCGGTTGCGGGGGCTCTTCCTTGAGGGGAACTTCTTGTACTGACGGAGTGTGGAGATGCTCCAAGAAGACGTTGCTGGGGATAGGCTTCCGAGTGGAACCTATCTTTGCTAGATCGTCAGCAGCTTGATTCTTGATTTGGGGTATGTGGTGGAGCTCTAACCCCTCAAACTTCTTCTCTAACTTTCTTACTGTGTTGCAATAACTAGTCATTGCTAGACTCCTGATGTCCCATTCCTTCATTACTTGATTAACCACTAAGTCTGAGTCGCCATAGACCATCAAGCGTCGGACGCCGAGTGAAATGGCCATACGCAACCCATACAACAGTGCCTCGTACTCAGCTTCATTGTTTGAAGAATCAAAGTGAATCTGGAGGACATAACTGAGCTTGTGTCCTCTTGGGGATACCAAAACCACCCCTGCGCCAGAGCCATTCAAAATCTTGGACCCATCAAAGAACATAGTCCAATGCTCCGACTGAATCTGAGTCGGTTGCTGCTGTTCAATCCACTCTACGAGGAAATCTGCTATTTCTTGGGACTTGATGGCTTTCATTGCCTCAAACTTGATATCTAAAGGAAGGAGTTCAATCGCCCATTTTGCCACTCAACCAGTTGCATCTCTATCATTCGGAATTTCTAACAATGGAGCATCGCTGACGACTGAAACCGAGTGGTCTGAGAAGTAGTGTGCAACTTTCTTCATGGTCAGGTAAATTCCATAAACAAGCTTATGATAATGAGGATATATCTGCTTGGACGGGGTCAAGGCTTCTGAAATGTAATACACAGGGCGCTGAACTTTGAAGGCTTTGCCTTCTTCTTCCCACTCGACCGTGAGCATTGTGCTGACAACCTGTCCAGTGGGTGCGATGTAAAGCAGTAAATGCTCCTTGCTGACTGGAGTGGCAAGCACCGGCTGGGTGGAAAGCAGGGCTTTGAGCTCTTCAAACACTTTTTCAGCTTCATCATTCCACTCGAACTTGTCAGACTTCTTCATCAGTCGGTAAAGAGGCAGTGCCTTTTCACCATGGCGTGAGATGAATCGACTCAATGCAGCCAAACAACCAGTAAGCTTCTAAACATCATGCACACGCACAAGGCACTTCATTCGGAGGATAGTGCCAATCTTCTATGGATTTGCATCGATCCCTGCTACCTCTTGAGCACTGCGTTGGTTTTCCCTTGAAGAGGAAAGGGTGATGCAGCAAAGTAGCGTAAGTATTTCCCTCAGTTTTTGAGAACCAAGGTATCAATCCAGTAGGAGGCTCCTCAAAAGTCCCACGCACCTACACAAACAAACAAGAACCTCGCAACCAACACAATAAATGGGTTGTCAATCCCTTCCCGGTAACTCGCGAAAGTGAGATCTGATAGAGATAATAAGATAAGATAAATATTTTTGGTATTTTTATGATATAGATTGGAAATAAAAGATGCAAATAAAAGTAGATGGAAAACTTATATGATAAAAGATAGACCCGGGGGGCATAGGTTTCACTAGTGGCTTCTCTCAAGATAGCATAAGTATTACGGTGGGTGAACAAATTACTGTCGAGCAATTGATAGAAAACTGCATAGTTATGAGAATATCTAGGCATGATCATGTATATAGGCATCACGTCCGCAACAAGTAGATCGAAATGATTCTGCATCTACTACTATTACTCTGCACATTGATACGTCTCCAATGTATCTACTTTTCCAATCACTTTTGCCCTTGTTTTGGACTCTAACTTGCATGATTTGAATGAAACTAACCCGGACTGACGCTGTTTTCAGCAGAACTGCCATGATGTTGTTTTATGTGTAGAAAAGAAAAGTTCTCGGAATGTCCTGAAAATCCACGGAAGCACTTTTTGGAAAATATAAAAAATACTGGCGAAAGAATCAAGACCAGGGGGCCCACACCCTGTCCACGAGGATGGGGGGCGCTCCCCCTCCCCCTGGGCGTCCCCTGTCTCGTGGGCCCCCTGGACCTCCACGTACCTCAACTCCAACTCCATATATTCATGTTCGGGGAGAAAAAAATCAGAGAGAAAGTTTCATCACATTTTACAATATGGAGCCACCGCCAAGCCCTAATCTCTCTCGGGAGGGCTGATCTGGAGTCCGTTCGGGGCTCCGGAGAGGGGGATTCGTCGTCGTCGTCATCATCAACCATCCTCCATCACCAATTTCATGATGCTCACCGCCGTGCGTGAGTAATTCCATCGTAGGCTTGCTGGATGGTGATGGGTTGGATGAGATTTACCATGTAATCAAGTTAGTTTTGTTAGGGTTTGATCCCTAGTATCCACTATGTTCTGAGATTGATGTTGCTATGACTTTGCTATGCTTAATGCTTGTCACTAGGGCCCAAGTGCCATGATTTCAGATCTGAACCTATTATGTTTTCATGAATATATTTGTGTTCTTGATCCTATCTTGCAAGTCTATAGTCACCTATTATGTGTTATGATCCGACAACCCCGAAGTGACAATAATCGGAATACTTCTCGGTGATGACCATAGTTTGAGGAGTTCATGTATTCACTATGTGCTAATGCTTTGTTCCGGTTCTCTATTAAAAGGAGGCCTTAATATCCCTTAGTTTCCGCTAGGACCCCGCTGCCACGGGAGGGTAGGACAAAAGATGTCATGCAAGTTCTTTTCCATAAGCACGTATGAGTATTTACGGAATACATGCCTACATTACATTGATGAACTAGAGCTAGTTCAGTGTCACCCTTTGTTATAGCTATTACATGAGGAATCGCATCCGGCATAATTATCCATCACTAATCCATTGCCTACGAGCTTTTCACATATTGTTCTTCGCTTATTTACTTTTCCGTTGCTATTGTTAAAATCACTACAAAACCCAAAAATATTACTTTTGCTACAGTTATCTTTATTATCATATTACTTTGCTGCAGATACTAAGTTATCCAGGTGCGGTTGAATTGACAACTCAATTGCTAATACTCAAGAATATTCTTTGGCTCCCCTTGTGTTGAATCAATAAATTTGGGTTGAATACTTTACCCTCGAAAGTTGTTGCGATCGCCTACACTTGCGGGTTATCAAGACTAATTTCTGGCGCCGTTGCCGGGGAGCATAGCTCTATTCTCTAAGTCACTTGGGATTTATATCTGTAGATCACTATGAAGAACTTGAAAGACGCAAAAACTACGATCTATCCCTCAACTAAGAGGGGAGGTAAGGAATTGCCATCTAGCTCTGCACTAGATTCTCCTTCTGTTTTGAGTAAGCTTGCGACACCTAAACCTGCTACTGCTATGAATTCTGATATGTCGTATGTTATTGATGATGCCACTTCTGCTATGCATGATACTTATGATGAAACTACTTCTGTGCGTGATACTACTTTGCTATTAGGTGAATTTCTTGATGAACAACTTGCTAGAGTTAGGGGGAATGAAATTATTGAAGATGCTATTATTGATGATAGTGATGATGAAAACTCTCCCAATGATTATGAATTGCCTGTTGTTCCTGAGGGTTATGTTATGAATTAAGAAGCTGCTAGAGCTATCTTTGCTTGCAATGATAGATATGATCTTAAGAAATTATTAGCTAAATGGAAGCAGTAGTCTCTTAATGCTAGAATGAAACCTGACCCTGCTTTTGCTACTTTGCCTATCTGTGTTACTGACAAGGATTATGAATTCTCTGTTGATCCTGAAATTATTACTTTAGTTGAATCTGATCCTTTTTATGGCCTTGAATCTGAAACTGTTGTGGCACATCTTACCAAGTTGAATGATATAGCTACCCTGTTTACTCATGATGATAAATTTCGCTATTATTATATCCTTAAGATATTTCCGTTCTCATTAAAGGGTGATGCTAAGACTTGGTATAATTCTCTTGCTCCTGGTTGTGTGTGTAGTCCCCAGGATATGATTTATTACTTCTCTGCTAAATATTTCCCTGCTCATAAGAAACAAGCTGCCTTGCGGGAAATATATAATTTTGTGCAAATCAAAGAAGAGAGTCTCCCACAAGCTTGGGGGAGGCTTCTCCGATTACTTAATTCTTTGCCCGATCATCCTCTCAAGAAAAATGAAATACTTGATATCTTTTATAATGGACTAACCGATGCTTCCAAGGATTACTTGGATAGTTGTGCTGGTTGTGTTTTCAGGGAAAGAACAGTCGACGAAGCTGAAATACTATTGAATAATATGTTGACTAATGAAAATAATTGGACTCTTCCTGAGCCAATTCCCGAATTAAGCCAACTCCTGAGCCTATTCCTAAACCCACTCCGAAGAAGAGAGGTGTTTTATTTCTCAGTCCTGAAGATATGCAAGAGGCAAAGAAATCAATGAAAGAAAAAGGTATTAAGGCGGAACATGTTAAGAATTTACCTCCTATTCAAGAAATACATGGTCTTAATATATCGCCTGTTGAAGAACCACATCGTCTTGATATCCCGACACAGGTAGTAAAGGTAAATTCTCTCTATAGATATGATAAAGTTGAAATCCCCTCTACTAAATTTCATAGCCCGTGCTTAGATGAATTTGATGACTTTATGGCTAGACAAGAAAGTTTTAATGCTTATGTTGGTAGAGAGTTAAAGAATAATGCTTTCGAGATAGGACGTGTGAGCGATAATATGGCTAGAGTTAAAGGTGAACTCAAACTCATTAGCAAATATGCTTCTATGGTAGCTACTCAAGCTGAGCAAGTACTTAAAGCTCAAAATGATTTGCTTGATGAATTAAATAATAAAAATGACTTTGTTGTTAGAGTGGCTACTAGAACTGGTAGAATGACTCAGGAACCTTTGTATCCTGAAGGCCACCCTAAGAGAATCGAGCAAGATTCTCAGAGAAATAATTTAGAGGCACCTAGTTCTTCTAAAAGAAGAAAAAGAAAAACGATAGGACTTTGCATGCTTCTAGTGAACCTACTGTAGACACACCTGAGAATCCCAATGATATTTCTATTCTGATGCTGAAACACAATCAGGTGATGAACATGAACCTAGTGATAATATTAATAATGATGTTCATGTTGATGCTCAACCTAGCAAAAACAATGAAGTAGAGATTGAACCTGCTGTTGATCTTGATAACCCACAATCAAAGAATCAATGTTACGATAAGAGAGATTTTGTTGCTAGGAAGCACAATAGAGAAAGAGAACCATGGGTTCAGCAACCCATGCCCTTTCCTCCTAAGCCATCCAAGACAAAGGATGATGAGGATTTTGAGCGCTTTGCTGAAATGATTAGATCTATTTTCTTACGTATGCGCTTAAGTGATATGCTCAAAGTAAATCCTTATGCTAAATATATGAAGGATATCATCACAAACAAAAGAAAGATACCGGGAGCTGAAATTTCCACCATGCTTGCTAATTACACTTTTAAGGGTGGAATACCAAAGAAAACTTGGAGATCCGTGGGTGCCTACTATACCATGCTACATTAAAAGAAATTATGTTAGAACTGCTTTATGTGATCTTGGAGCCGGTGTTAGTGTTATGCCTCTCTCTTTATATCGTAGACTTGAATTGAATAAGTTGACACCTACTGAAATATCTTTGCAAATGACTGATAAATCAACTGCTATACCTGTCGGTATTTGTGAGGATATGCCTGTTGTGGTTGCAAATGTCACTATCTTAACAGACTTTGTTATTCTTGATATTCCCGAGGACGATAGTATGTCGATTATCCTTGGTAGACCCTTTTTGAATACTGCTGGGGCCGTTATTGATTGCAACAAAGGCAATGCCACTTTTCATGTTAATGGTAATGAGCATACGGTACACTTTTCGAGGAAACAATCTCAAGTTCATAGCATCAATTCTATTCGAAAAGTTCCAACTATAATTATTGGAGGTTTTGAATTTCCTCTCCCTACTGTCAAGAAAAGGTATGATATTCTTATTGTTGGGGATTTTCATATCCCCGTTGAGGTAACTTAGTGTTATTCGAAATTTCTCCGGTTCCGTGTTATTTGGAATGAGTTTGTTAACAAGACTTGATCGACCTTGTTAGTGGATTCATTTTGATGATCATGAGATGGATGAAACTAGAAGGCACAACCTTCTGTACCCACTTTTTACTTTCTGTTATTTAGAATAAATAAATCAAAAATAGTATTATCTCTGTTTTCTGAATTATCCGTGCATTAAAAAAATAGCCCGAAATAAAAGTGCTCCAAATGCCCTGCAAATTTAGTATGATTTTTTATGGAATATTTGAGTATTTTAGGCACTGAAAACACTGCAGGAGGGGCAAGCACCAGGCCACGAGAGTGGAGGGCGCGCCCACCCCACCTGGGCACGCCCCCTTGTCTCGTGGGCCCCTGGTGGCCCCCATCCACTTATGCCAGCACCCACACACTTCATCTTCTACCCAAAAAAAATACCCATCTAGCTCAAGCACGAGTTCTAGCTCATTTTGCAGTGATTTTCGATCTCCTTGCTCAAAGCTCCATCAAAACTGTTTTGGGAGATTGTTGCTTGGTATGTGACTCCTCCATTGGTCCAATTAGTTTTTGTTCTAGTGTTTTATTCATTGCAAATTCTTGCTGCATAGGTGACCATGTTCTTGAGCTTGCATGTTAAATTTATAATGTCCCAAGCAATTCTAATGCATGATATAGGCTCTAGGCACTTGTAGGAGTAGTAGCTACCAATCTTGTTTACTCTTATTCACTTTTATTTTGAAGTTACTAAAATTTCAGAAATTTTCAGAAAATGTTAAGGAAACTTTTGAGGGGCTCTTCTAGTCAAGGCTCTCAGGAAAAACAAGCGAAAGAGAAGGAAAAAAGCCAAGTATAATATTCCTCGCCTAGCGGAAGTACGGTCGTGCGGATGGCCATGCGATGATTTCTTGAAAGAAGCTGGAATTCATGAAGATTTTTATTCTTTGGTCAAGAATGCAGGCCTCACTGGTTTCATCAACGACCGGATCGATCAGTATCTCTTACTCACCAATACTTTTGTGGAAAACTTATATTATTATCCTAAGAAGTCACCGCCTTCAGTATCATTTCATTTATATGATGAATTCAGAGAAATGTCTTTACGTAATTTTTGCGCGGTATGTAGGATACCCTACGAGGGACAATTAGAGGAACCCCATCGTAAGTTCTTGATCCTATCTTGCAAGTCTATAGTTACCTATTATGTGTTATGATCTGACAACCCTGAAGTGACAATAATCGGATACTTCTCGGTGATGACCATAGTTTGAGGAGTTCATTTATTCACTATGTGCTAATGCTTTGTTCCGGTTCTCTATTAAAAGGAGGCCTTAATATCCCTTAGTTTCCGCTAGGACCCCGCTGCCACGGGAGGGTAGGACAAAATATGGCATGCAAGTTCTTTTCCATAAGCACGTATGAGTATTTACGGAATACATGCCTACATTACATTGATGAACTGGAGCTAGTTTTGTGCTACCCTATGTTATAGCTATTACATGAGGAATCGCATCCGGCATAATTATCCATCACTGATCCATTGCCTACGAGCTTTTCACATAATGTTCTTCGCTTATTTACTTTTCCGTTGCTATTGTTACAATCACTACAAAACCCAAAAATATTAATTTTGCTACCGTTATCTTTATTATCATATTACTTTGCTACTAAATACTTTGCTGCAGATACTAAGTTATCCAGGTGTAGTTGAATTGACAACTCAACTGCTAATACTCAAGAATATTCTTTGGCTCCCCTTGTGTCGAATCAATAAATTTGGGTTGAATACTTTACCCTCGAAAGCTGTTGCGATCCCCTACACTTGTGGGTTATCACACATCGACCGACTCCTCCCTGCATCTAGAGTACTAAGTTCATATGAACAGAGTAACGCATTAAGAAAGATGACATGATGTAGAGGGATAAACTCATGTAATATGATATAAACCCCATCTTTTTATCCTCGATGGCAACAATACAATACGTGCCTTGCTGCCCCTGCTGCCAGTCGGAAAGGACACCGCAAGATTAAACCCAAAGCTAAGCACTTCTCCAATTGCAAGAAAGATCAATCTAGTAGGCCAAACCAAACTGATAATTCGAAGAGACTTGCAAAGATAACCAATCATACATAAAAGAATTTAGAGGAGATTCAAATACTTCTCATAGATAAACTTGATCATAAACCCACAATTCATCGGATCTCGACAAACACACCGCAAAAAGAGTTACATCAAATAGATCTCCAAGAAGGTCGAGGAGAACTTGGTATTGAGATTCAAAGCACTACAAAAAAAGACACATCCGTGACATTTTGGGCCGAACGAAAAAAAATTATGTTATATTTATGACACTTCTATGACGATAATTGTGGACAAAACCCGGTATCTCAATATATGTGGTGGCCCTTGACTTCTATGACAAAAAATCATGACAGAAAATGGGCTTTTCGTCATGGCGGCCAGAGAATCAGCTGCATGACATTCTTTGGGCCGTCCATGATGGAAAAAATCATGGTAGAAGCGAGGGCGAGGAAAATTTCGGTGAGTTCCCGATTACAGTGGGTGGTCGGTGTCGGTGTCAAAACCGGCGGATCTCGGGTAGGGGGTCCCGATCTGTGCGTCAAGGCTGATGGTAACAGGAAGCAAGGGACACAGATGTTTACCCAGGTTCGGGCCCTCTCGATGGAGGTAAAACCCTACTTCCTGCTTGATTAATATTGATGATATGGGTAGTACAAGAGTAGATCTACCACGAGATCGTAGAGGCTAAACCCTAAGAGCTAGCCTATGATGGTATGATTGTAATTGTGATCGGCCTTCTAAGGACCAACCTCTCCGGTTTATATAGACACCGGAGAGGGCTAGGGTTTACATGGAGTCGGTTACAAGGAAGGAAATATAATATCCGGATCGCCAAGCTTGCCTTCCACGCAAAGGAGAGTCCCATCCGGACACGGGCCGAAGTCTTGAGTCTTGCATCTTCATGCTTCAATAGTCCGGACGTTGTACACAGTCCGGCTGTCCGGATACCCCCTAATCCAGGACTCCCTCAGTAGCCCCTGAACCAGGCTTCAATGACGACGAGTCCGGCGCGCAGTATTGTCTTCGGCATTGCAAGGCAGGTTCCTCCTCCGAATACTCCAAAGTGGTTATCGAACACGTAGGCCGTGTCCGAATCTGCAAGATGATATATATATATGCTACCGTAGAGAGAATGATATTTCACAAATCCAATCTACTGACAACTTTTTTCGATGACATGACATGTTATTACGGTCGGATCATTATTTGATCCGTTTTCCCACAACCAGCTACAGCGCATATTACGAGGCTGTTTCTTTGACACGTCTTGTCGAAGCAGAGATCGTGTCCCCTTATCACAGGATTCTCATCAATACGGGTATGGGTAATCTCACCATGCCATTAATCGTGGTGCTTGGGAAACAAGCGATTCTCAACGGGCAAGTGGGGAGGCGCACCTCTCTCGGCTCCTCTATAAAGGGATAAGATTTCCCCATTTTCACCCATGCCTTCTTCCTCCTTTGCCCACTCTTGACCCCTCGAGCTCCAGCGCCCAAGCCCAAATCTTCTCCGCACAGCTAAACATGTCCGGAGCAGGAGGCAAGTGCGTGGCTTCCACCGTCAAGGAGAAGCACATCGCAAATCTTCGGGCGGCCAGATACTTGGCCGCGGACATAGCGCACCGTCTACCAGATGCCGGGCAGGTCATTCTGACCCCAGGACCCCATGAAAGGTTCGTATTCATCTCCCACTTCGTCCGTGGACTAGGATTTCCACTCCATCCCTTCGTCCGTGGGCTCATGTTCTACTACGGGCTAGATTTCCATGATCTAGCCCCGAACTTCGTCCTCAACATCTCGGCGTTCATCGTCGTATGCGAGGCCTTCCTCCGCATCCGGCCTCACTTTGGCCTATGGCTGCAAACCTTCTGCGTGAAGCCAAAGGTTGTAAGCGGCCAACAAGCGGAGTGCGGAGGGGCCATGGTGGGAAGAATGCCTAACGTCACATGGCTCGACGACTCCTTTGCGGAGACCTTAAAAGGATGGCAATCGGGGTGGTTCTACATCACCGAGCCGCGCGGCGCCAACTGGGCAGCGGCCCCCGGGTTCCGATCCGAAGCCCCCATGCGGCTCACCTCCTGGGAGAAGAAGGGCCTGTCCTGGGGCGATTCCACGGAGCTGGCCAGACTCCAGACATGCATCAAAAGCATGAAGGACAAGAACATCAAGCTTGTCAACGTGATCCAGGTCATGCTCGTTCGCCGGACGCTCCAGAAGCGGGCGGTCAATATGTGGGAGTTCGTCCCAACCGAGCACCGGACGCTCCAGAAGCTCTACAACATGACGCACAAAGGCGCATGGAAGGTGCTGTTCAAAGCCTCCGAAGTACCTCCTCCAACATCCGAGGACCGCGGGCTTCATGCCGCGCGGGCTCCTAGGCCGGTGAGTTCTCAGACTGACACCGGACCCAGTTCTTCCCGATATATGCATGGGAGTGTCTTAAGTAGTTGTGCATATTTGCTTCAGGACTATGTGGAGACAGCGGAGCAGGTCCACTGTCCGGCTCCGCTGCCAGAAGGCCAAGCGGATGCTCTCCTGACGGAGATGCTGGTCCTGGTACCGTAAAAGGTGTCGAAGAAGAAGGCCGAGAAGAAGGCCCCGGGGATCCGAAAGGGTCTCCGGCATAAGGTTGTCCCGGAGGCCTTGTCTGAAGACGACAAGGCGGACTCCTCCCATGAAGGGGAGGAGGAAGAAGAAGAAGAAGATGCCCCATTCGAAGAGGATGAGGGGCCCAGGGAAGCGGACCGGGGGTCGGAAAAGGCCCTCGGTGCAGGGCTGTCATTCCCCTTGCGTCTGACGATGACGAGACGGATTCCTCCCGCGGAGGCGGGGGGAATCAGGAAGAGATTCTACCTCCCCACACTGGGGGGGAGAAGAAGAGGAAAGCCGCCCCGGGAGGGGAGGCTGGGGCGTCCAAGAAGGGGAAGGGATCCCTTTCGAACTATTCCGCCACGGCCGCTCACAGCGAGGAGGGGTGGCTGCCCAGGGGGAAGCCCCCAGTGCGATCGTAAGTGTCCGCATTCTATCATGGTTTCACTTCATAGTTTTTGTATTTATAACACCGAACATACGTGCAGTCCGGCCAGGGATCGCCCCGAGGTATCTTCCTCTGGGTCCCTGAGCAATTCGGAGATGAGTTCACTCCCGACGGCCACTACTCCTCAACCCGCGGACGACACAGAAGTGTTGTCCCAGAGGCTCCCAGAGCAGGGGGAGGTGACTCTGGAGACGCACCGAGGCGGGGTCCCAAATGTCGGACACGCGGGGTTCAAGATCCTTGCGAATCATGTCGATGAGAGCCATGGCCAGCCTGGCTCTCAGCCGAACACAATTCCGGAACCTTCGATGGTTCTGGACTCAGGCGGGCAACCCCTCGTTAGGGAGGGCGAGCCGTCTGTATCAAGGACTTCCGTTGCGCACGAGGCGCCGGACTGTCTGCTGGAAGCGCTTCGTGGCGCTTCCATGGATGAAGAGCACCGTACTCTCATGAGTACGGTGATTCGGAAGGTTTTGTCCGCCAAGAGTGGACTAACCGAAGCTTGCACCAGCCTCCTCACAGGCTTTAAGGTAAGTAATAAATATGTGCAAAATTACCACCCGATAGGTAGTAGCCCCTGATACTCTGTTTGGTGTTCGGAAAGAAAAGCCAAACGGAGGGTCAACTATAATCCATAGGAGATTAATGATAAGTATTGTTGTGAATAAGCAGGTTGTGCTGCTTGCTACTGCTGCCCATACTGCCGAGGTTGCCGAACTGAAACGGAACCTGGAGCAGGCGCAGGGAGAGCTCGACCTCACGAAGAGGCAGCTCGAAGAGAACAAGGGTAAGTGATTCCCTCTCTTATGCATTTGAGGATACTCAGAATTGGTGAGTCTAACGCCTAAGTGTTGTGACTGTGTAACAGGGGCCACCACCGAAGTGGTGTCCCTGAAGAAGGTGCTATCTTAGGCCGAAGAAAAGGCGGCCTCGGAGTGTAAGGAGCATGAAAAGCAAAGTGCTAGGGTAGGTGAGGTACAACAATAGCTCCAGGACCTCGGCAAGAAATGCGAGTCCATGGAGCATGATCTGAAGGCGAAAGAGGACGAGCTTGCGAAGGAACTTGTGGAAGGATGCTAAGGCCGAAGCCAAGAAAGCATAGCAGGAGATCCAGGAGGCCAAGAAGATAGCAGCGGGTAAGAAGTTCTTTATGCAAAGCAAACATGTGGAGGAGGCGTTTCTTTTACTTACTCGAATTTGGAGCTCTCCAGGGGCGTTCGTAGATCTGCTACGCAGCGTATCAGACGCTGCGGAGTTCTACCGTGCCCAGGAGGGGAACTCAACGGAGAAGCTGTTCTGGTCCCAGTATGCTGGGGCCGAACACCCGATGCCTCTGAGTGACCAACTGAAGCAGTTGGTCGAACTCCACAGGGCGGCCGAACTGGCTATGAAAGGTTTCATAGTCCGGATGTGGCCTGGTGAGCTCATGCCCAGTAGCTACTTCGGCCTGATCAAGCGGATGGTGGATGCCTGCCCGTGGCTTGAGGTGATCAAGCGATCCGTGTGCATCGAGGGTGCCCGCCGGGCCTTTGCCCGCGTCAAGGTGCATTGGGGCAAGCTGGATGCGGAGAAGCTGGTCAAGGACGGGCCGCCGGAGGGCAAGGCGCATCACCATCCCGAGCTGTACTATGATGGCGTTATGAAGAGTGCTTGTCTCGTCGCTGATGAATGTACCAAGGACACCGTTTTCGAATGAATTCACTTCTGTCATGTTTGTATTTGAAGGACGAAGTTACTTGCGCTATGTAGAGCTTTTGTTATTTAAAATATTACCTTCTGTGCGGCTGTTTATAAAATTCTGAAAGTAGGCCAATCGTCAGCTTCCTCCCCCGCGTAACTAGTACTGGGGTGTTCGTGGAAAACCCGGACACTCTTTATCCAAATGCTTGGTCCCTTAAGGAGGTGTCCGGCGCAGCGAACAAGGCAATCGGACTATGCGGCTTTATAACTTTCACTTAGCCATAGAAGTCTACAATTTTAAATTTCAGCGAATCCCCTAGAATCCGGAAGACCGAATCAGGGCGCTATAGATGCCTAGATCGGACGAAGCCGATATATCGCCTAAAGCGAAAAATCTTTAAGGATTTTAAGACCTCTCGAACAGCGACCAGCTCTCGCCACATCATGCCGATCAATTTTCGGCTTTCTCTACTGAGGTGCTCGTCCGGAAGAACTGGGACACAATCGCAGTAGTTCTCCCTGCGCTACCTTAGCCGATATAACGGAACATAAGGCAGCAAAATAAGGGAGCCGGGCTATCCCAATTGTAGACCCAAAGCATGATTCGGAGCTGATGCATATAATGCTATAAGTTCGGGGTGCCGCACTGTTGAAAGTGTTCGGACTTTATTTGCCATATTACGGGGCGCCATGAGAAGCCCCTGGCAAACTGGTCGTACCAAGGTGTACGGATGCAATATCAAATAAACATTTATAAGAGAAAAATACTCAAATAAGGATAATAAGCTGACGCTATATATAATCTCCCATTGACGAAAAATACGTTTAGGCGTATGTTTACAATGGATGCATTAAGCAGAGATAAAAATATGACTATTTGACATGTCCTATCCAAGGGCGGGCTGTGTATAGATAGATAAAACAGGTATAATGATCGTGAATAGATTCCACCTAGGTATTTCCTTCTGTGCACACCGTTTGTTGCCTCCTTGGATGTCTCTCCCATATGAGTCCGGCAATTTGGCTCTTCTGAGGATGCTGCACTAACGCGGTGTCCTGAAATGTAAGAAGGAAAGAGTATGAAGGTATTTGGCGGTTACCCGTACTATCACTGAGTCGTTGATGCGCCTCCGCCTATGCCCATGGTATCTTGAGTGCATAATTGTGTACGCGTGGCACAAATGCTGCTTTGAAGGGGCTTGAGTAGAGGCCGGACTGCTAATCACGCTCTTGGTGTTCCTGATTATCCTGTTGCGGGGTACTCCGGACTCGCTTGACTGTGCTCGAGGTCGTCGCCTGATTGGTTTGTCGGAGTAGGCCGCATTGTACTTCTGCCGCAAGGGCTGTCGTATGCTCTTTTGTTCAAAGGGAGCGGTCCATATTTCCATTGATAGTGATGACCCCGCGCGGTCCTGGCATCTTGAGCTTGAGGTATGCATAATGTGGTACCGCATTGAACCTAGCAAATGTGGTTCGTCCGAGCAGTACGTGGTAGCCACTGCAGAAAGGGACGATGTCGAAGATTAATTCTTTGCTCCAGAAGTTATCCGGGGATCCGAAGACCACTTCCAGTGTTATAGAGCCCGTACAACGGGCCTCTACTCCAGGAATTACACCTTTAAAGGTAGTTTTTGTGGGCTTGATCCTTGAAGGGTCAATGCCCATCTTGCGCATTGTGTCCTGATAAAGCAGGTTCAGGCTGCTACCGCCATCCATAAGGACTCGCGTGAGGTGGAATCCGTCATTGATTGGGTCTAAGACCAATGCGGCTGAGCCGCCATGAAGAATGCTAGTAGGATGATCCCTACAGTCAAAGGTGATTGGACAAGCTGACCATGAGTTGAATTTCGGGGCGACTGGCTCCATCGCATAGACGTCCCGTAGTGCTCGCTTCCGTTCCCGCTTGGGGATATGGGTGGCGTAGATCATGTTGACCGTTTTCACCTGGGGGGAATTTCTTTTGTCCCCCCATGTTCGGACGCCAGGGCTCTTCGTCATCGTCGTTGTGCAGCCCCTTGTCCTTGTTTTTGGTGTTTATCTTGCCGGCCTGTTTGAACACCCAGCAGTATTTGTTGGTGTGGTTGGCTGGCTTGTCCAGGGTGCCGTGAATTTGGCACAAGCACTCTAGTATGCGGTCCAGGCTGGACGGTCCCTGATTATTTCTTTTGAACGGCCTTTTCCGCTGACTGGACTTGGATCCGCAGAATCCGGCGTTGACCGCTGTGTCTTCAGTGTTGTCGCCGTTGCTCCGTCTTTTATGCCTGTTACGCCGTGGCTTGCCGTTAGCATCGCGGCTGTCTGAAGTGCCGGAATGTGGCGTGATGCCACTGCGAGCCAACCAGCTATCCTCACCCGCACAAAAGCGGGTCATTAGGGTTGTGAGAGCTGCCATAGACTTAGGTTTTTCCTGGCCGAGGTGTCGAGCGAGCCACTCGTCACGAATGTTATGCTTGAAAGCCGCCAGGGCTTCGGCGTCCGGACAGTCGACTATTTGGTTCTTTTTAGTAAGGAACCGAGTCCAGAATTTCCGGGCTGACTCTCCGGGCTGTTGAGTAATGTGGTTCAGGTCAACGGCGTCTGGTGGTCGCACATATGTGCCCTGGAAGTTATCAAGGAATGCATCTTCCAGGTTTTCCCAACTGCCAATGGAATTTGCTGGCAGGCTGCTTAGCCAATGCCGGGCTGGTCCTTTGAGCTTAAGGGGAAGATACTTGATGGCGTGTAGATCATCTCCGCGGGCCATGTGAATGTGGAGAAGGAAATCTTAGATCCATACTACGGGGTCTGTTGTGCCATCGTATGATTCGATGTTTACGAGTTTGAACCCTTCTGGGAATTCATGATCCATTACTTCGTCAGTGAAGTAGAGGGGGTGTGCGGCGCCTCTGTGCCGGGCTATGTGGCAACGCAGTTCAGATTGGTCTGGGTTGCTTTGTTCGGCCCGGTCGGACTTATTGATGATGTATCCGGTGCGACGGTCATCGTCGCGCGCTGGGGCGCGCCCCCGCGATCCGTAGATCGATCTTGGCTGTCTTGCTTTATTTTCCAGAATATCTTGCAGGCCTTGCCTATTGCCCTGAGACGTAGTGTATCGGCGTGGGGGTGCGGGCTGGTATCCGGGCTAATATCCTGTTTTATCCCGGCCACGGGGTGGCCGGCTAGCCATTTGGCGTTTGAGTCCATATTCCTCGGCTGCCAGGACTTCAGTCCATCTATCTGTGAGCAGGTCTTGATCAGCTTGGAGTTGTTGCTGCTTCTTCTTCAGGCTCCTCGATGTGGCTATAAGCCTACGCTTGAAGCGCTCCTTCTCCACGGGATCCTCAGGCACGCCGAATTCGTCGTCGTCGAGGCTAATCTCGTCTTCGGAGGGGGGAATGTAGTTGTCCTCCTCCGGGTATGCGTCTGTCGCATGTTCTTATGGGCTGACCTGCTCATCTTCCTGTTCGGCCTGCTCGAAGGCGGGCTGGTCAGGGTCATATTCTTCTTCGGCGCCATCCGGATTATTTTCGTCTCCGGGGCCGGTATTGCTGTGGCGGGGCTTGGAGCGGCGCCGACGATGCCCATGCTTTGTTTATCTTCCCGAGGGGTTATCCTCCGTTGCCCCATCGCCATTTGTTTCCTTCGGAGTGTCCACCATACATATATCGTATGATGAGGTGTCCGTCCACCGCCCGGTGAGCGGTGGCTCCTATAATTCTCCTACATCGTCGTCCATACCGTCGATGTCTTCGGACTCAAAGTCAAGCACGTCGGTTAGATCATCGATCGTGGCAATGAAGTGGGTGGTGGGTGGGCAACGAATTCCGTCGTTGTCTGCTTCCCACTCGAGCCGGACATAGTTCGGCCTGGAGTCTCCTGACAAAGAGAGAGACTTCAATAAGTCCAGCATGTCGCCAAAGGGCGAGTGCTGAAAGACGTCAGCCGCGGTGAACTCCATCACCGGAGCCCAACCAGGACCGGCGAGCTCGGGGGCGCGCGGACTAGAACCTACATCCAGACATGAGTCCGGGGGTCCGGAGTCACAGGCTCCCTCAGAGGTGAGACCTGTGTTCGGCTCCATCGCCAACGAGGGTATGGCGTACGGGGCGGGGTCCAGCCCTCCTTCCTTAGGCAACGCAACCTGCCCAGGATTTAGATCCAAGGCTTCTGTCGGGGTGATATCCTGCGGGGCGTCCGACAGCAGGTCTAAGCCGCGCTCATCGTGACTGTTCGGCGCTTCTGGTGCTGGCCCGAATCCGTCGAAGATCAAGTCCCCGCGAATATCTGCTGTGCAGTTCAAGTTCCAGAACCTGACCTGGTGGCCGGGGGCATAGCTATTGATCTGCTCCAGGTGGCCAAGCAAATTGGCCCATAGTGCGAAGCCGCTGAACACGAAGATCTGTCCGGGGAGGAAAGTCTCGCCCTGGACAGCGTCGTGGATGATGATCGAAGGATCCATCGAGCCTGACAGAGAAAACACAGAGGAACTCACAATGAAAGCACCAATGTCGGAGTCAAAACCGGTGGATCTCGGGTAGGGGGTCCCGATCTGTACGTCAAGGCTGATGGTAACAGGAAGCAAGGGACACAGATGTTTACCCAGGCTCGGGCCCTCTCGATGGAGGTAAAACCCTACTTCCTGCTTGATTGATATTGATGATATGGGTAGTACAAGAGTTGATCTACCACGAGATCGTAGAGGCTAAACCCTAAGAGCTAGCCTATGATGGTATGATTGTAATTGTGATCGGCTTTCTAAGGACCAACCTCTCCGGTTTATATAGACACCGGAGAGGGCTAGGGTTTACATGGAGTCGGTTACAAGGAAGGAAATATAATATCCAGATCGCCAAGCTTGCCTTCCACGAAAAGGAGAGTCCATTCCGGACACGGGCCGAAGTCTTGAGTCTTGTATCTTCACGCTTCAATAGTCCGGACGTTGTACACAGTCCGGCTGTCCGGATACCCCCTAATCCAGGACTCCCTCAGTCGGGGGCCGAGCGATGCGCTTTTCTCTCGTACACGTACGAGCGTGTGTGAGGCGTTGGGCTCTAACTAAACCCGAGCGAGGCATTGGGCTCTAACTGAACCCGAGCGATTGCACTGCAGGCTAGGCGTTACTGAACCCGAGTGATCGACCTATGGCTGTTAACTGAACCCGATCGAGCGATTCCTTCGCTACTGCTACTAACTGAAGCCGATCGATGCTGCCTCTAGATGAACAGTGAGCGGTGGGGGTGGATGAACAGGACCCTATGGCATTGCCTCTGGATGAACAGGACCCCGATCGATCGAGCCGGTTGGGGCTGGATGAACAGGACCCCATGGAGGGCTAGATGAACAGGACGACCCCGTGGTGGGCTGGATGAAGAATAGATGGTGGAGTGGTGGATGAATAGTAGCCCGTGGAGGGGTGGTTGAACAGGAGCCCGTGGAGAGGGGTGGTTGAACAGTAGCCGATGGAGTAGCGTGCGGTGCAGGCTGGATGAACAGGAGCACGTGGAGGCTGGAGGAGGTCGACGGCGGATGAACAGTAGCCCGTGGAGGCTGGAGGAGATCAACGGTGGAGATGAACAGTATCCCATGGAGTCTCGTTTTGCGGTACGCCACACCCCTCCCGATGAACAGGACCCCCGTTTTGAACGTAGCGCTCCAACACAAGTCCGTTTCATCCGTTTTGCTGTACGCCACACCCCTCCCGATCAACAGGACCCCCGTTTTGACCGTAGGAGGTCCGTTTCCTACGTTTTGCGGTACGCCAGACCCCTCCCGATGAACAGGATCCCATTTCGAACATGGACAGTCGAACACAAGGCCATTTCCTCCGTTCTGCGGTACGCCAGGCCTCGTATCCATCGCCTGTTCTGTCCAAGCCCTCCCGATGAACATGACTACGCATTCCGTTCCGACCCAGCCGGTTGGCTCCCCATGAACACGACGACGACCCAGTTTCTCCGTTCCGACCCAGCCATGTACATGAGCCCTGGCCGTATGTATGCGTGAGTAGGCGTTTGAGACCCCGCCCGTATGTACACATACGTGGTCATATTTTCTTTCTTGCACACTGGCCGCTGTACGTACGTGTACAAGCTACGTGCGTGCCTCTACTATGACATGTGCACGCCTCTACATCCACCAGTATGTACGTACACATTCGCGAACAGAATGACAACGCTACATACGCTTCGACCAGGTGGGTCCCGACTGTGAGGCACTTCCTTACATGCGAAGATGTAGCTGGTGGGACCCAGCAGTCAGGGGGCAAATCGGTTTTTTTGCCTGGGCGCATTTCCTTGCGTGCGAAGATGTAGCTGGTGGGTCCCAGCAGTCAGGGGGAAACGTTTTTTCGCAAAATACGGTGGCCCGTCCGATGGGTCCCTTCTGTCAGGTGGAGGAATCATTATTTTGCGCGTAATAAGGAGGCACTTCCTTGCTGTGGCCGTGGACCCAGCTGTCAGCCTCTCCACGTACTGTCCACATCCGATGGAAGTCGTTCCTTGACCATGTTGACCACGCCGCGCCAAGAGCACCAGGGCGATGGACGACGGCGAGGCCTAGGAAGGGGACGACGCGGAGCCGGGGAAGACACGGCAGTGGATGCCCACGCGTAGAGGAGTATGAGGGTTCACTGGTTCGGCTGCGGTGTGAGGCTGCCGTCGCCGCAGAATAACAAGGGGTGTGGGTGAGTGGAGGGATGGTCTGGCCATCGATGGGAGTAGTAGGGGGCGGTGAGGCCTCCGCGGCATCACAGCCGGCCACGGGAGGCAGGAGCATGCGACATGACCGGCGCTGCTTTGGGCGGTTGGAGCAAGAAGACCAGAGGTTGAAGAAGCACTACGGCCATTGGATGGACATCGTATGGTCACTAGAGCTAGAATCATTCATATTGACTAAGTTGACAAAGCCCTCTGTCCCCGTCAACTTAGTAGGCCCACAAGTCAGCCTCCCACAAGGTGGGTCCCAGCTAGCAGGGGGAGTATTCATTTTCTTGTGCGTAATAAGGAGGCACTTCCTGTGGGTCCGAGCTGACAGCGGGTGGAACGTTTTTTCATGAAATACGGTGGACTGTCTGGTGGGTCCTAGTAGTCAGGGGGGAAACGATTTTTTCACGAAATACGGTGGCCCGTTCGGTGGGTCCCTGCTGCCAGGTGGAGGAATAATTATTTTGCGCATAATAAAGAGGCACTTCCTTGCGGCTGTCGTGGAGCCAGCTGTCAGCCTCTCCACATATAGTACTCTTCCGATGGAAGTCGGTCGTTGACCACATTGACCACGCTGCCCGAGAGCACCAGGGCGGTGGACGAGGGCGAGGCCTAGGAAGGGGACGACGCGGAGCCGGGGAAGACGCGCAGTGGATGCCCATGCGGAGAGGAGTACGAGGGTTTCACTGGTTCGGCTGCGGTGTGAGGCTGCCGTCGCCGCAGAATAACAGGGGGTGGGTGAGTGGAGGGATGGCCTGGCCAGCGGTGGGAGTAGTATGGGGGCGGTGAGGCCTCCGCGGCAGCACAGCCGGCCACGGGAGGCAGGAGCAGGCGGCACGACCGGCGCTGCTTTGGGCGGCTGGAGCAAGAAGACCAGAGGTTGAAGAAGCACTACGGCCGTTGGATGGACATCGTACGGTCACTGAAGCTAGAATCGTTTATATTGACTAAGTTGACAAAGCCCTTGGTACGCGCCAACTTAGTAGGCCCACAGGTCAGCCTCCGAAACGGTGCGCCCCAGATGTCAGGGGGAGGAATCATTTTTTGGGCGGCCGAAGCTAAGAATATCCGAGATTGAAGAAGAAGCACGACATCCGTTGGATAGACATCCAACGGCCACTACTGCTAGAACCGTGTGTTGACTATAATAAGTTGACAAAGCCTTGCATACGCGTCAAATTATTTTTTTAGGGGACGCGTCAACTTAGTAGGCCCACAAGTGTGTGGCAGAGAACTTATAGCCCATTTGCGATTTGTAAGAATGTACAACCCATTTTTGAATTCTAATAGAATTTACTACAGCCCATTTACAATTTGTTAAAAGTACAGCCCATTTTCTAGCTAGGACAACGATTAATAATTTCAACCAACCGTTGAAGACTGAATTCAATAAAATTTCCCACATTTTGATGGGATCCGAAATATTTTTATCCCGAAATTTCTAGTCAGATTAAATATAAATTTGTATTACGTAAAAATCCAACGAAACATTGCGCACACAACAATGAAAATTTAAGATTTTCAAAATCCATAAATAATATTTTATAAACTAATTTCGTGTTTGGTGCATTTTTTTATAGTTACTGCCCAGTTTTTATAATTACATCCCATTTATTATTTTTAAAGCCCATTTTCCTGTTAAGCCTAATGCATCCCTCCTAGGAAAGATTTGCAGCCCAGCGGGGCGGAGAATAACAAGTTGACCTTGCCTGGGTATTCCTCAAAAAACGTATAGCTGGGCTAGCCATTTTCATCTTGAAAAAATTAATATCTGGGCTGGATATCTGGCCTGGGCTAGACGGGCCACAGCCCGCCCAGTTAATACCCTGCTCTCCTCTGAACAACAACGAAATCATCGCCAAGAAAAACTCTGCAGTGCTCACGCCTCAAAAACACAAATACTGCTCGAGCTGCTTGGTCCCAGCTGTCGGCCGCACCTTGTGCAATTCTCTCGTTTATATTGACTACATAGGTTGACAATGGTGTGGGACCGTGATGTCAGGAAACCAGGAGGAAGCAAAAAAATATAGTTGTACATAATAAGGAGGCACTTGCGTACGTACGGCTATGGCCCTAGTGGGTCCCTAGTGTCATCCAGTCAAAATAAAGTCATCTCCTGAATCCTCATGTTCGTTGACGATGTTAACAATGCTCGGCGCCACGGCGAGCGCAACAACTCGAAGGACGACGGAGAGGGCCTCGCGGGCCCTACGGATGGTCTGATACAGCGCCCGCTGCTCATTCAGGAAGCCAGGATCATCGGACACCTATGAGCACCTTCGAGAAACTGAGACGGCATGAAACGGTAAGGCCGCGCTTGGGAGCTCTGGTTTATTTCAAACCTGTATTAACATACAAGTGTAATTTACTCGTCATCGGAAACAACGCGTAAAATACAGGCGTAATGAAACCGAGGGCCCGAGGTCTGTAAGTAAAACCGGCGGGTTACGCGTGTAATTTGAGAGACCAGTGTATATTTTACGAGCACTGCTATATGGACGACATTACCAGACGATACATGCACGACGTGCGTATCATGCCATCCATGGGCAAGGCTGAAACAGCAGCTAACGGCTGGATTAGCAATCGTCCGAGTGTCGTTCAGCGTTTTTATCGTGTGTGAAGTACTTCCGATATTTTACTAGTCGAAATCGACCAACCAAGCGCTTCGCCCGAGACCATCTGCTTTTATTTACAAGCGTCAGTTTTACAAGCGGTTTTGGTTGGAAAACGACGATCCAATCACGGCCTAATATCATGAGTTGGTCGGAAGATCATATGGTTTCACGTCTAACCTACCCGACTTGTCGTATAGGCTATGAATGAAACATAAGACGATGAACTTCTTAAGCACGGAAACAACAGAAGAGGATGATCTTCTTAACAAGCAAATCACTGGCATTAGATCGACATGCAAAACAATACGAAGCATTATTCTCAGGAGGCACGGTGAACAGCTCGTGATGCCGCATGCCACAACATTCCAAGCTCAACTTTGCAATCAAACACAAGGCCTGGCATTACATAGACAATATTCAGAACAAACTCTTAACACAGGAATATCTCAGCAGAGTAACTATTTACTTCTAAACTGAACACAGGAATAGGAAAAAACAATCGACGCTGCTCACAGCAAGGGCGTCCCACTCAAAAATATCAAATGCATGTCTTCTGGCTAACATCAATGAGCAAATTTTGACAAGGTTTTCCAATTCCAATATATTAAACTAACGTCTTCTTGCTAACATCAATGATTAAACTTTGACAAGCTTTTCCCATTCAAAATATGTAATGCCTATGATCGTGGAGTCCTGTCGTAGCTTCTTGTACTTGTTTGGGCACTTTTTGCCCAGTGCACTCCACGTGTTGTAGAATTGCCAATGCTCTCTGCAGACTAGTCATGTCACCAGCGTCTAATAATACTCTGTAAAGCTTCTCGGTCATTCCTTCTGTAATGTAGCGCAAACAGTGACTGCTTCTTTCTGCAAAGTGGAACGACCAACTGGACCCAGTAATGCAGCAGTTTGCCTTGGACACATTGGCTCCTTTTGTGCAGTTCAACTAAAATCGAAGTCGGAATAAAACCGAGCTTTAATTTTGATATCCCTGTAAGCAACAATAGGTATAAGGGAAACAATTACTGAGAAATAACGGTTGATGACTTGTACTCCCAGAAGAAAAGCATCTACTGATCTACCTTATCTTAATGGGAAACAAAGCAGGAGAGTAGCAATTCTCCATCAGTGTGATTCATTCATATTGACTGAGACATTATCTTAACAATGCCTTGTTTCAACATGTATAAAGAACGACAAAGCAGAAAAGTACCATTCCTAAAACAATGCAACTGATTCATTTTAATAGAGACATTATCTTAACAATACCTTGGTTAAACATGTAGAAAGAACTACAAAGCAGGATAGTACCATTCCTAACAAGTGTTGCAGTTTTGAACTAAGATTCAGTAGTTAATTAATTCTGAGAGTGGCATTGCTTAATTTTACCAGCGGCATTAGATTAACGAAAAGCATAAACAGTTCCAGGGGAGAGTGGGCGCAACAACACCATGTGCTTCCATCTACTTATAAAGGGGGTGATGCAGAGTTTGTTGTAACAAAGCAACAAGCATCATGTGTGGGTTGGTACCATTTTTGTTCACTACTTAATGGGAAAAGAGAGAAATACAATAGCTTCAATTCAACATTTATTTAAAACAGTACCAATACAAGTAGCACAACATCTCAAAACACACTGCACGATCATGTGGATGAAGGCAAGTACCAACCTGTCATGACGCACACAAGATAATGTACGAATCTGCCAACACGAATAGGAAATCCAATCTCGTTTTGTGCAGTTGCACTGAAATCAAGCAAAGTGTTTCGCGTAGTGAAGCAAAATGTCGCAATAGCAACAAGTTGAATAGATATCCCTGTTTAAACAGAGGCAAAAAAGGAATCAATTACTGGCTAATAAAGGAGGATGAAACATGCGGCCACAAAAATGGTAATCCCGCCAATCCCTAACAAGTGTTGCAGTTTTGAAATAAGATTCAGTAGTTAATTCTGAGAGTGGCATTGCTTAATTTTACCAGCGGCATTAGATTAACAAAAATCATAAATAGGTCCAGGGGAGAGTGGGCGCAACAACACCATGTGCTCCCATCTACTTATAAAGGGGGTGATGCAGAGTTTGTTGTAACAAAGCAACAAGCATCATGTCTGGGTTGGTACCATTTTTGTTCACTACTTAATGGGAAAAGAGAGCAATACAATAGCTTCAATTCAACATTTATTTAAAACAGTACCAATACAAGTAGCACAACATCTCAAAACACACTGCACGATCATGTGGATGAAGGCAAGTACCAACCTGTCATGACGCACACAAGATCACGTATGAATCTGCCAACATGAATAGGAAATCCAATCTCGTTTTGCGCAGTTGCACTGAAATCAAGCAAAGTGTTTCGAGTAGCGAAGCAAAATGTCGCAATAGCAACAAGTTGAATAGATACCCCTGTTTTAACAGAGGCAAAAAAGGAAACAATTACTTGCCGATAAAGGAGGATGAAACAAACGGTGACAGAAAGAAGCATCTAACTTATCTTGGATGGAAAACAAAGTAGGATAGTAGCATTTCTAAAACGGTTGCATTGATTCATATTAACAGAGACATTCTCTTAAAACAACATTCGTTAAAAAATGTAATTTACTTTTAACAGTGGCATTGCTTCAATTTTCCGGCGGCATTCTTAGATTAACAACAGCAAAATAGTTGTATGGGACATGCCAACACCATGTGCGTCCACACGTATAAATGGGTGATGCAGAGTATGTAGCCAAGCAGCATATATGCGTTGGTCCCATATTTGTTCTCTTTGAACCTTTTTCCTATGTGAGGGCAGCAAATCTAGTCCTGCACAAACTACCCGACCCCCCAGTTTCTTTCCCTTTTCAACAAAGAGATCGGTTCCTTACAGATGTGTGTACTGGGTTACCCCCTTTTTCCCTTTTCGACCAACAAAGCGGCTGGATAGCCAGTCTATACTACTTTCCGTCCCTCCTTTCCTCATTGAACCACGTCCTAGATTCTTGCTCCAGCCCACCGCACCCTTCTTTCCTCTTTGAACCAAGACCTAGATTCGACTACAGATCGAAAAAGATCCACATGCAGCTAGAGCAACGACGGTTTCAAAGAAACTTATACCTTAGGGTCGTCGGGATGTGGCAAGGCGTGCGGCGGGAGGCCGGATCTGCCCACACTACGTACGGCAGCGAGGAAGAAGGGGTCGGTGGCCCTCCCGCACAGGCGCTGGGTGAAAGAGAACAGCGCAGCCGGCAGTGGATTGCCTCCCTCGCCGAAGGCGATAGAGTGAACGCTGCACCTCCTCCCCTTCCCGGTGCGACGGGATACGGACGCCTCCTTCACCAGCTGTGAGGGGGGAGAGAGAGACAAGAGGCCAACGCAGTCTTGTTTAGATCTGGTGAAGAGAGGGTGAGAGACTGTGAATATAGCAAACCCTAGCAAATGAACGCTGAGCCTCCAGCGTGTATATATATATGTAGTGCGGCGAGAGTGTGGAGAGTGCAAACCCTAGCGAACAAGCGCTGAGGCTCCAGCTTATATATATACTACTGTAGTACGGACTGAGCTCCGGTGCCTTCACTGCACCTGCTTTTGGCTGTATGACAGGTGAGCCAGCCACATTTTGGGCCCACCTGTCATAAACCCAAAGGCAGGTGCACTAAGTCAATGAAGCTGCGTCCATATAGTACTCTCGTGTATACGACTAATATATAGTGGAGTGGTTTTCTTATTCTCTCCATAACAATCGTTTTAAATTGTGTAAGTACGAAACGAAACTCTTTATTTAACGTACAGTGAAGAAAACTACTACTACTTCTGATGAACTAATGATCCACGCGTCCTGGTCGCACTTCCTGTCTTTCACGTGCGGTACACTACCCTCCCTTAAGTGAACAACCACACATGCGCCAAATTATCGGAAACGTGTGAGAGTGTGTACAAATAAAGAATTTTAATTTCAATTATCGGAAAGGTTTGAGAGTATTACAAAGTTTGACTTCAGTCAAATCTAATATGCGGAGTAAATAAAAATGGAGGGCTACTACGTCCATCCGGGTTTTTAGTCCACACCATTTTTTAAATCAAAGTTAATAGCTGGACAAATAAAATTACAGGGGAGCTGGAGACAAAGTTGTGAGAAGGCTTAGAAATCAATACAAAACTTATGCTCTTAGTACCAACGTCGATCCTTCTTCGAGGAAACATTTGGTTCATAGCCAATTGTGTGATAAAATTGCACCAACGTGAAAGACGACTGCGTCTCCAACGCAACCAAGGTGAACTGACGAAGGATATCATCTTTGTGCGTAACAAGCAAAGAGCACTGATGGAAGACAACTTGTTTTTCATTGAAAATCGATCAGCTTCACCAGCCGACGCAACCATGAGGCGCAACCATGAGCATCGATAGGTCATCGTGGTGATGCATCATCCATTTGGCATCAAGTTTGGGTGAGGCACCTATGAAGTTCGACAAATCCTCACTGTGGTCTGTTTCTTCTCAGTAATCAAGCTCGAGGAAGGAAGAACCACGTGGCAGAGGACAGTGAGGCGGAACAACAATGGCCATCCAATTTTGTGCAGTTCCACTAAAATTGAGGAAGACATGCCCGGGTATGGAGATACGCATCGCTGTTTCCAAAAATATAAAAAAGGGATATAGTGTTGTTACTTTGTTTTACAAGATTAGCAACGACATCTCAATTGTCAATAAGAATTAATGAAAAGTACACCAACAAACAGAAGCATCATAATTATCTTGATGGGAACTAAACCAGGATACCCGAGAAAAAAAGCATTTCTTCATTTAACCAGTGATAGTACTACCACCATATGGACAATGACCGCACAACCACCATGTACTTTTTGTCGAAACAACATGTATACCTCCACCGAGGCATAAATCAGGACAACTTTTCGAGTGGCATTTCCTCTATAATAGTACTAGTAGGTGATGTTGGACCAGCCGACGAACCCTAGCTACTATACATGGGGAGCTGGGGAGTAGTCGCATAGAAGAAAACCCGCACGCAGCGACCTGGGGAGCTGGACCAGTACAAGAAGTTATACCTCAGGTGGGCGAGATGTCGTTTAGGCGGGCGGGCGGGATCTGCCCACACGACGGCAGCGAACAAGGGCGCGGAGGATCTTCGTCCGCGCCAGCGCCGGCTCCGAGAGGACGGTGCGCATCGGCTTCCTCCATCGCCGACGGCGACAACGTCAACGCTGCACCTCCTCACCTCCCGCAACGGACGGGATTCGGCCGGATCTGTGACCACCGGTGAGGAGAGAGATAGAGTGGACACTGTCATCTTGTTTTGATATGGAGAGGGTGAGAGAGCGAGACGCGAGAAACTCTATCAAACAAGAGGCTATAATGGAGTAAAAAAATCTCTCCATAGCAGTGGTTTTAAATAGAATACGCGCGTTCCCGGAAAAAAGAAACGAAAACTGGTGGACAATTTTTTAACGTACCAAGAAAGAAAACTCGATCAAAAACACGCCCCCGCTTCCAGGTCGCGAGAGTCGTCGCGCACACACACATAGACATAGACATGCATATCCGTGTTTACGTAAAATTCCATTTCCATCTCCATCTCCAATCATATTTGTCCAACTGGCACATTATTTACGTTGTTAATTATATACGCAGCAATATTAACGTACAACATCTCTTGTTTGCGGACGTCCGGACCGCTGCCACGGCCGGTCCTGACCAACCCGAACCCTCTTCATCACCCGCGCGTGCTTCCCGCCCGAAACGGTCAGTGCCGCATTCATGCCCGGCCAGAGCGGACGCGACCTCTCACTGGCGCCGGCATTGAAGCGGCGCGCCGGCCGAGAGAGCGTCGCCCGCGCCGCTTCCTGGTGCACGCGACTGCTCCGCGTTCAAAGGTCGCAATAGCCGGCTACAACATGCATGTAAAAAGTTCTTGGGAGTCCGTGCTACAGCTAGCTGTCCTCCCCCAACTCGTCAATCTCTTCCAGTAGTGCTAGTACTCCATGGCGCGATCCATCGACAAGCAGGCGGGAAAGTTATCGTATACTCGGTTTGCGGTGAGTCGCATGCTGAGCGACCGTGTGGGGTCAAGATGTGGAGGAGAGTGAGACACGAACACGATAGATGTGATTTAAACGTTGGTTTTGCTCGATGGCGCGATCCAACGAAACGAAACGTTGGTTTCTCTCCGTTTCCATTTTTTCTCCGGAAAAACGGAAACTTTCCACTCCATTTTCATTCCTATTCCAAGGTTGCCCCGTTACAACATTCCATCAAATACAAAGGAAAACTAACACGCATGCTGATGAATCTCAATGATTCACAGATCATAGCCAATATTTACTTCACAACTAAAGACAAAAGTTATGAGAGCGTGTACGAAAGAAAAACTACTGATGGGGTCACTACGACTTAAACCCTAAACCCTAAACAGGATTTAATTTCCTGGCCAGGTAGAACCTGTCGAAGGAAAGACGGCTGGCACCCTCGGATCATACGATGCTTTTGTGCAGTTCCACTAAAATCGACCTGAGCATCCCTGATGGCAAAGATATTGAAGAAGTGTGATTAGAATAATAGTACTGGCACTAGTTCATGAGACATAAACTCATCACAAGTAGAAGCCGGTAGAAGTAGAGAAAGATCGACATGGAGATGGAGCTACGGCAGTGGAGCAAGCCGGCTCCAAAAGGAAGATGGACTACCTGGGACGTCGGGCTGTAGCTAGAAGGGCGGTTGGGACGCGGCATCGGCCCATACCGCGGTGACCCCCGATTGGGACGCACCGACTGTGGGTTTTCTCCCTCGCCGATGTCGACCGCGTCTACGCAGAACATTGTTCCCTTCCCCCAGCTGCGGGATCAGGCCCGTCGTTCTATGCTTGTGAAGAGAGCAACCTAAGCAAGCAGGCTTGTAGCTTAGGCTCCTGCTAGTGTATATATAGTGGTTTTCTTTTTCTCTCCATATCAACCATTTTATATTGCGTACGTGTCATTGAAGAGTGAAATGATGGTTGCTTCTTCCGACTAACTTACTGTGTGATTTGACTGCTCCTTAGTGGCCCCTACACGTACTCCCCCTACGTGTATGCAACAGTCACACGTACACATGGACGCAAAAACGCGCGCGACGCCCTAATGCATGCATGTCCGAGCACACGACGGAACACACACGGTCACGCTCAAGTGCTCAACCTACACGTGCATGCACACACATACTCAGTCAGGGTGAGCTAGTGACCGTATAAACACCGGAAAATATATATATTGAGCGCAATGAGCGTATTATGAAGTCCACTGACCGTATTTTTACAAATATACAGTGACAGACAGTGTATTTATCTCGTTTGAAATTAAGCCATATTAACCGGAGAGGAGGCAGTATGGACTAGCATTACTTTGTTGTGTCCCGTCAACTTGCCGAACGAGGAGAAGGTTGCAGGACGGGAGAAGCTTGCGCGCGGTGGCTCGCAGGACAAGGAGAAACTTTTGACTAATGCAAGCTCTCCCTCGCTCAGGCGGTGGACGTGCAACAGTTAATTCGGTGTCAGATTGCCAGAAGCATACACTATACTACTAGTACTATTATTGTTCGACTTCCCGAATAGGCGAACAGCCAAGCGCAAAGTTTACTAGTAGTACTAGTACTACTACTATAGTCTATAGAGGTATGTACTATACTAGTACTAGGAACCGGATGGAGGAGCGTCTGCACTCTTATTATAATTTTAAAATGTGATAAAGCAATCTTCAACACATTTGGTTCTCTTCGAGGGTTCTCGCATGTGATAATGGAAGTTGATTGCATGGAACACTCGCCACAATTCTCGCTTAATTCTGGCTCATATCCTGTTACAAATAGGAGCGCTCGGTAATATTTCCTCTTTTTTTGTTATTCAGCATGTAAACAGGTCAGCAAACCTTGCGGCGCATCTTCGTGCGAACCGTGCTTGCTGCACTTTGAATGTGGCCGAGAGCTGGCTTGATGAAACACCTCGCTTCCTACTTCTTTTTTTGCGGGGTACCTCGCTTCCTAGTGACCAGTGTCTTGGCTGATCGTCCTAAGAATGCTTATATATGAATAAAGCTCTCTCATTTACCCCTGGAAAAGATTAAGCCATATTAACCGGAAAGGAGGGAGTATGGACTAGCACTACTTTTTGGTGTGTCCCATCAACTCGCAGAACGAGGAGAAGCTTGCAGGACAAGGTGAAGCTCGCTTACGCCTTTTGACTAATGCAACCTACCCTCGGTGGACATGCATCAGTCCATTCGGTGTCAGATTGTCAGAGGCATACACTGTAGTACCCAACATGCGGAGTACCACTACCATCATTGTTCGACTTCATGAAGAGGCGAAGAGCCAAGCGCAAGGTTTAGTAGTACGAGTAGTACTACTACTAGAACCGCATGGTGGAGCATTTGTACTCTTATTTTTTTAATCTCTGATAAAGTACACGTTTATTCTGGAGAAGGGCAGAAAACGGAAGCCCAACATGTAATGATGATATCGATCAACCAACCATGCTCGAATATATCTTGGCCTCCGTGCGAGCCCGTCTGTGTGTTCTCGCTCCTCGTCTCTCTCAAGGAACGGCGGGTTGGCTCTTTGCCGTCAATTGAGATCGGTTTGCTCACACTCCTGTCCCACATGTCAGTGATATGCCAAGAGGAGGTGCGTTGACCGACTGGCCATACGCGTACTTGGTTTTGCACCTTCATACTACTCCTCCCTCCGTCACAGTTTACAGGGCGCGCTTCATTATGATGCATTTCTCTCAATGCATTTCCACCACCAGAGAGACTTTAGACGCGTTTGGTTTAATGCTCAATTAATTAGGGCGTGGTAACCGCAATCAAGTCCACAATTTTCTCTCGATGTACTCCCTCCTTTCCGGTTTATAGGGCTTATCTCAAAATTTTAGTTTTTCCATTTTATAAGGCTCAATTTGGTTGTTTTCCATCACATGTTCAGATTCCAAGGTGCATTAAATCATTGCATGCAAGTATTAAGAGAAAATTGACCAATGCATGTACTTTATGCATGCATGCATTGCAATTAATGCATTGATAAACATAATTTTTTGAGGAAAACAAGAGCATTAATTAGGTGCTTTTGCAAAACTACAAAAAGTATTCCACCACTCGCCATCTACCTTGATTGGTGAGATTTTTGAATTGAGCACTATAAACCGGAAAGGAGGGAGTACTACTACGGAGTGGAGTAAGTGCATGCATGTGTGTACCCGGGGTGGAAGCACTGCATGCATGTGTGTACGCATTATTCCCTCTAGTAATAGACGTCGTGCTATAACTACCAATGCTATTTTTCAGGCCGATCGCTAGTCGCCTTGGTCCCACAGATTTTTTTCTTTTTTCTGAAGCGCGCTCTATAAACAGTGACGGATGGAGTAGTATGAGCGGATTCAAAGAAGAGCGTATTGATGGTTGCTTCTTCCGAGCAACTTACAGTGGGAAAGGTGGGGCTTATGATTTGACTGCTCATTACTCACTATTAATGCGGCACAACGACCGGGCTGAGTCTCCCATGCGGTTGTGCACTACCCCCTCGGTTCTTAAATATACTCCGGAGTATTTGTCTTTCTAGAGATTTCAACGAGTGACTACTCAAATATTTGTCTTTTTAGAGATTCAAATGGACTACTACATACGGATGTATATAGACATATTTTAGAGTGTAGATTCACTCATTTTGCTCCGTATGTAGTCACTTGTTGAAATCTCTAGAAAGACGAATAGAGTATTTAGGAACGGAGGGAGTACACATACGAAGCAAAATGAGTGAATCTACACTCTAAAATATGCCCATTTGAAATTTGTAAAAAGACAAATATTTAGGAACGAAGGAGTATAATTTTGTGCATGGCACATGGACCCGGATGCTGAAGAGGCTTCTGGCAATGCTATCAAGCTTCCATCATTTGTTTACATAATTGACGTACTATACAAATAATTTTCCAGCGACATGAAATTGTACAATGGTGTGAGCTTTCAGCTTTTGTTTCGTGTGTCTTGCCATCGATGCTCTTTCGGAAACAATAAAAAACTAACTTCCTTGCTAATGCATGTCAATTATTAGCAGATCAGAGCTAATATTTACATCACAACTGAAGACAGAGTTGTGAGAAGGTGTTAAATTAAAATTGATCCATGCTTTCATTGGCAGCAACGTCCCCCCAGCTCTGTCTAAATCAACAAGGCATGTTGGGAAAAAAGTAGCTGTCTGGAGCATGCAACATTCCGATCATTTTGTGCAGTTCCACTAAAATAGAGCTGAGCGTCCCTGTTCCAAAGATATTAAGTGTGATTACGATAATAGAGGACTGCTGATGAAACAATAAACACACAAATAGAAGCCGGTCACCTTTGCAGTCTCTCTTAAGACTAACTAGTTGGAGAAGATTAGGCTCGGAGTAGGATGAGGAGGATAGAGAAAAACTAATCTCCCTTTGTGCAGTCGCACTGAAATGTAGAGACGTTGCCCGTGTGACATTTTAGTACAACTGCACAAAACACTCTTAAGAAAAAAGTGATTTGTGCAGTTCACCAAAAGGTCGCAATAGCAACGAGGTGAAATGGATAGCCCTGTTTGCGAAAAAGAGGTAGAAAGGAAACAATTACTGGCCAATAACAGTTGATGACACATGCGACGACAAAAAAGAAGCATATTCCTTGTCCTAAGGGAAGATAACAACACGGTTGTGTTTGTCTAAAATGGTGTGAGGACGAGATTGCAATATGGAAAGTACGCCGAACGAGCTACGTTTTGGGCAAAGAACTATGGAAGATCCACATGCAGCAACGTGGGAAGACGGGCGGTGGAGCAAGGCCGGAGGGGATACCTGGAGGTCGTCGGGATGTAACTAGGTGAGCAGCGGCAGGTGGAATCTGCCCATACTGCGGCAGCGAGCAGGTGGCGTAGGCCCTGCCGCGCCAGAGTTTGGTTAGAGAGAACGGTGTGTACCGCAGATCGGGACGTGCTACCTTGGCGCCGTCGAACGGAGAAACGATGCACTTCCTCCCTTTCCCGGCGGGCGGGATGTGGCCAGATCAATGACCAACAGTGAGAGAGAGAGAGAGAGAGAGGCCACCGCAGCCTTGTGTGAGATACTCTTAAAAGCGACAAACCAGGTAGGAAGGCTCCATTGTATATAGTGGAGAGGACTACCTTTTTCTCCATAAAAATCGTTTTATATTCTGTGTACGTGCCATTGAGTGCTATAACTTTATTTAAAAATAACGCGGCAATGCGTCAAGTCGAACTTTATTTCGTGCACGCGTGGTACACGACCTCCCTAGGTAAACAACCACTACAGGCGTTCAAATTAGCACGTGGGCTTCCATTTCATAAATAAATGAGATCCACCATGTACCCGCGCGGGTGTGGCTGGGCACGAAGCGTGAGTACATGCACGGTGCACCTATTCTCTACTTGTATACGTACACCACCTACGTGGGGTTGTGTGAGAGAGATACAAACCTAGAGAGATATAGTGTGTGGGTTCGTGAGAGTTTTTTTGGGGGGGTCAGTCAAAAAATGTAACATATGCAATGTGTGTGAAATAGAGTCCTGGATATAACATATATATAGAGGGGGCGTTCCACGAGAAGAGAGTGGAGGTATCATCGGCTTGAGGTGTCCATAGAATCGAAGATAGGGATGATGTGTGTGTGTGCACGCGAGATCGATAAAGAGTGCCATCGAATTTGTGTGTGCCCACGTCAAAGATATAGAGTGGCTGGCCTACTGGAACGTGAGAGGGGACATGTGCAGTTTGTCTCTGTGGCATGGATACCTACCTGCAGCGCTCGACTATCGGTGTGTGGTGGGGGAAGAGGGAGGCCCAATTAACTATAGAGGTACAATGGCTGGTATATGTGTGGAGGAGGAGAGAGGCCTACCTCATGTATTAAGGAGATCGATCTGCCTCATGTATTAAGGCAGATCGATCGGCATCCATGCATATGTGCAGGAGAGGAATAAGGTTGGGAGAGAGACAGAGCTAGAGTGTTGGAGGGGGTGGTAGTGGAGTTGCTTCTAACAAATGGTGGGATAGGCTTGCTAGACAAACGGAGGGCACGCCCGCAATATCAATAAGAGAGGAGATGGCTGCTTGTTGTCTGTGCACGTGCGTGTGAGAGACGGGTCAGGAGGCATGCACGAATGATGAGGGGGACTATATGGCTGTGGTAAGCAGACGTAACTACATAGGAAGATCAATCGCCCTTGTTAGAGAAAGGAGAGACATAACTTGTGAGGTACGTCGATCGATGGGGGGATAGTTAAAGTCGATCTAGGTATATGTTGGGAGATCGATCGGTATACATGCATGCGTGTGTTAGAAGCAAATGAGGCGCGAGGAGAAGGATAGAGAGAGGGATGCATCTAGGAGGTGGTACGAGAGGCATACTATATCGAGGGGGAAGGAGTGTGCGAGTACGAGATCGATGAAAAGAGTGGTGGGAGTGAGGCATGGACGGTGATAAGAGAAGAGGGGAAGCTTGTGTTTGTGCTAGGCACACCTGGCTAGAGAGGCATATCGATCGATGTGTGCCGTAAAGAAGGAGCTTGGGGGCCTACACACACCGTGGGTGAACGACCTAAAGTGAAAAGACGAATTTGCGCGATGGAGCTAGAGAATGCTGAGGGAGGGTGAGAGGGATGCGGGCGTGTGCATGCACGAGAGAAAGTTAGCGCTAGCTACAAAGATAAGAGGATTGTGTGGGTGTAAAAGACGAATAGAGATCATACTTCATTATAAAAAGCGAATTCGGATATTTGAAGAATTTATCATAGTGTTTTAAACCGACGCATGTGTGAATATATATAACGGTGATACACATGGTGTGGTTATGAACATGTTATACTACATATAATATATTTTATCTCTACTCTTATAAAAAACGGAGTTGTTGATGATGGTGTGCCTGCCATCCTGCAATATAGGCCGTCCGATTTATATCTGGCGGATAGGAAGGAAACTATGGCAAGTTTGAAAAAAGATACCCACACCCCTCTCCATATTTGCAAATTAGGCCCCTTGATCATGTTGATGTTCTGTGGAACGCATGGGCATCTTGCTAGTACTACGTATAATACATAGAACATTGATTATAATTTGGGCTAATGTGTGGCTTTTGCAGCTCAGGTCTAAATACTTGTCATAATGTAGGGGGCGGGGCACTATACTTTGTGTGATAAACACGGTGTACGTATGGAACATGGTTTAGATTATGAATATATAGTTAGTACATCAAATGTACTATTATTTGGAATCAACATCAAGTGTATTCAAAAAATAGAATTCGAGTTCATGTAGTACACATAGTTCATATCTATCTCTATAGTAATCATGTGGTGTGTTATTAAGGTAATACACGAATGATGGTTGAAGTTGGCAACAATCATGATTGTAGATTCTTATTGAAATAGAGAAACGAATTCAAATTTAGTTCGAATTGCAGCGGTAGTATAGACATTTGGAATGCACTAAAATGTTGGTATGAGTAGGTTACATGCATTATACAGCAAGCGAAAAAATTTAATCGGACATAACATGGATTCATACTCCCTCCTTCCATCTATATAGGGCGTAATGAGTTTTTTAAGACCGCCTTTGACTATTGACAAGATTAATAGTACATGACATGCACAATGTGAAAATTATATCATTGAAAGAACCTTTCACAGACGAATTTAACGGTGTGCTTTGTGTAAGTTGCATGTCATATATTATTGCTCTAATATTTGGTCAAAGTTAGCATCGAAAAACGCATTAGGCCCTATATAGATGGAAGGAGGGAGTAGCTTTGAATAGCATTTGTATAGTAAAACGGGGCAAGACTCTCTCTTTGTGTGGTGTGAATAGTTTTATTTTTTTCGTTTTCTTTTTGGTTGAGGGAAGTGCGAATTGATTTGGTACGTACAAGTACAATATTACTACACGTTAGGCTTGTCCCTAAAATTCAACCCGCGTCTTGTTATATCCCGAAAATTCAGATATCGTGCTCCCAAAACTGGCGCCTTCACAACCCGCGCCTTGCTATCCCGAAATTACAACGCGCGCGAAAACTCCCTCCAGCTGCCAAATCCCGACACGCGAAATCCTCCTTCTAACCCTGAGCCGAAAGGGCCGCTAGTTCAAATCGGTGGGGGGTACTTGTAACACACCCTACATTTTGGACAAGCGCGTCCCTAAGTCATGGTTCACCCCCTCCCATCGCCCCCTTTTCGCCATTAGAAATTCGAGGCCGCCATAACCTCTCCGCTCCAGCCGCGAAACCCCACCCTCCTCTGTCCTCCACCTCATCGCTGCCTAGCCGGAGCCTCTTTCCCGACAACGTCGTCCACCGCAACAGCTTGACGTCCCTCGTCCACCTCCCTGGATGAGGATCCGTCGTCTCGCCGGTTCAGCCGCCCCGTCCTCCACCTCCAAGGAGCTGCTCCGATGATCGCCTCGTCTATCATGGCTGCTCCATCCCCGCAGTGCCGCCTTAACCTGCTCCACCGGAACCGCAACATCCTCACCGACTCCTCGGACGAAGTCGAGGCCTACTCGGCGCCACCAAAGAGGTTGTACACTCATCGCATTGCACCTTCTCCTTAACTCGACCTCCCGGCGCCGACGGTGCTCCATCCCACACCCCCATGGAGCGGCTACCTTGAAGCCAGCGCCATGGGCGACATCTCCATGGCAGCTCTCCCCCAGTGCGAGGCCCCTTCGGTGGCGGCATCCATACCAGTCGGATCTGCTGCTGCTGCTCCGCTCTCGCTCGGTCGCTCGCTCGCCCAGCTGCTGCTGCTACTCTCCCCCTCGCTCATGCTGCTCCTCTGCTCCGATTTAGCCACACTTCAGTCGACTTAATCGACTTTTGGGTCAGTCGATTTTCAGGGGTTGGGGGGGGCTCGGCGGAGTTAAGGAAGAACCACCCGCAGCGGGGACGGGGGCTCGTCGGAGAGGTACCCCACTATCTATCTTAGGGTTCAGGGTGGGGCGGGGCCTAGAGGGCTAGTCGGGGCAGCGGTGGGGAGTTGTTTCGGGCGGCGAGGCGGCGCTGGGGCCGGCGGTTCGGCCGGTGGTGGCTGGCGGCTCAGGGGGGTGCAGGTTGAAGATGAACTGCAGGCCCTCCCTAAACTACATGTCAAGTGCCTATTTTTCTCTGCTACCATTGCGTTCAATTTCGACAGTAGCATTCAGATTCCACAGTAAATTTCAGTTTCGATAGTTAACTTCAGAGTCAACAACTTTTACCTCATCTGTTGTAGTCAGGTGGTTTTTGGTGATGTAAATTTTACATCTATTTTACATCATCTATTGGAGATGCTATTAGAATCCCACTTGAGATTGACGATGTCTGTCTTGTGCTGCTTCAGCCTTGACGTCTTACGGCTCACCGGAGCTGCTCCAACGACAGAACGATCCATCACAACAGAGCAGTGCCCTGGACGCCGTCTACAGATTCCTCAGATCTTCCTCCACACCTCCGACAGCCACCTCTGCCTCAACTGCTTCAGCGACCAACCCAATGATGCTGAGGTCGACACGGCTACGGCAAAGAGGTTGTACACTTGTTGCATCACTTATTACTATACATTCACGTCGATCCATTAGGGCTATTTTGGTTCAACGGAAAAACATAGCAATAGGGAATTTTCCAATGGCACTCTACTATTCAATTATTCATGCATTTTGTTGAAAGGAATGAAGCAAAACATCCACCTGGACCTACTTTTCAAAATCCTATGCATGAAAACAAGACCAAGTGCATTAGTGGCAGAATAACATTCTAACTGTACACGCTTTCATATGGTTTCACTTTATTTTGGCCATGTTTCTTTGCATTCCTCTGCTCTTCCAATTCCTGTAAACCAAACACCCAAGTTGACAGAAATCCTGTGTTTACAAATGCTCTGTTTACCATGTGCATTCCTATCCTATTCCGGTGTTTTTCCTATCCCTGCGTTTTAAGAATCATGCAAGCCAAATGAGCCCTTACAGAATTACTTCAGTTACAGGTACGTGTCGAAGGGAACTTTGTGTGGTTTGTCCTGCTCCTGCCGCGACGTCGTCCACCTCACCTGAGCTGCTCCATCGACAGAAGCATCCACCAAACCAGACATCACGACTCCTGACCGTCTTTCGCCGCCTCAGATCTCCTTCCCTGCCGCCGGCACCCACCGCAACGGCATCACCATCATCGACTCAGCAGATG
The DNA here is from genome assembly GCF_018294505.1 of Triticum aestivum. NCBI lineage: Eukaryota > Viridiplantae > Streptophyta > Magnoliopsida > Poales > Poaceae > Triticum > Triticum aestivum. Next base: position 567,487,220 of record NC_057813.1, read on the forward strand.
AACCTGAGGAGTACACGAGTCCACAAGAGAGGTCGCACTCTTTTGTTTCTGCTTATGTTATGCATTGCTTAAAATTACCTGCTACTTTATCGTCCTGTTCACCTCTTGGACTCCAAGTCAGGTCCAAATTAATGTTCAAACTTGAGTTCTAAATTAGTTGTGGGGCACATATCGAGGCAGCAATGAATAGTATGTCTGTCTAATATCTGGTTCACCTAGGGTATGCCTATGTTGTTCATCTTGGGTGGGAAACAAATAGTAAAGCAATCATCATCTGTCTTTTTATTAATTTAAAGCAATCATCAGCCTGCTATCATTATTTTTGGATCCATCCACTGGTTGTTACCATCACTCTAAATTTCTGCATGCTCTCCTTACATAATCTCACCATATTTTTTCGTATGCATGTCAGATATTGTACACAGTCATGCTGAACATGTAGAGAAAAAGAGAAGAGTTTTGCGCGGCAATACAATGTCATGCAGACATCGCTCCATGGTGGGTTCAATGGCAAACCCTCCCCACCCCTCTCCAGATTGTAATCCAGAGGAAGATATCTGTTCTGAGGCGGATTCAGACGCCGCTGACCACTCCTATTTACCCCCAAGGTGTTTGCTCTACCTTGGCATGATGATGTTAGTCATATCATGCATATGTTGCCTTGCAGTGCCTACTTTTGACATCATATATGTCATCTGCTTAGTTTAGACATGTTCTGTAATGCCACCTGTTTAGTTTCTATATCATATATGGGAATTATGCAGTCTCATGTCTTTTAGCCAGCCATAATATATGTGAAATGTGCAATGCAATCCTTTTTAACCAGGCATCATATATCTGAATGATATCTTGCCCATCCTTTTCTTCATTACATTTCCATTTGTCGACAATGTTTGTACATTAAACTACTCTTCCTGTGAATCAGCCATTTGGGTGGGAGATGGAAAAATCTAGAGTGAAAACAAGGCCTTCAGAGCAGACAGTGCTACCTGTCGAAGCAGATCTCTTGTTGGGTCCCGATAGCTCCTCAGAGATGGATTCAGAGACAGATGACCAGTCCTATTCCCCCACCGAGGTGTATGCTCAAACTTGGCACGGTTATACTACTCATATCATGCATATGGTGTCTTGCATTGCATAGTTTAGACATCATATACACAATATTCAACACCATGTTCTTAGTCAGACATCATATCGAATACCCTCTGTTTAGCATATAAATCACATATGTGAATTAAATGATGCGATCCTGATTACTTAGATACCATGTAGGTGAATTATGTCATGCGATCCTGTTAAGTTATTCATCATATCTTTGAATTATATTATGCTATGCTATCCAGTTTAGATAGACATCATATATGTGAAATTATGTCATGCTATCCGTTTTAGTTAAACAATATACATGTCAACTATTTCATGCCTTTTTTCCACACTATCTATTGCATCTGTCTCTCATACAATGTCTGTACATTCAACTATGTTTCCTGTTTATCAGCCATTTGAATTGGAGCGGGTGATGCCAGTATCCAGCGGACTAAAAACATGGTCTTCAAATAAAACAGTGCTACCTCTTGGTGGAGATAGCACCCCGGTTGTACATGCACAAGAACCAGCCCTACCACACATAACCCAAACTCTCGCAGATTGTACCCCTACTGCGATGGACAGAGAACCAGCTTCACCCAATCTAACCCCAACCCCAGCAGATAGTAACCCAGTTCCTGTTGACACAACACCATCTCCACCACAGAGCTCCCAAACAAGAGCAGTTAGTAAGGCAGCTCCAGTGCCCAAAGGGCCAGTACTACCACGGCGAACCCCAACTCCACCAGTTAGTACGCCTATTCCTGTGGAGGAAGCACAACCAGCTAGTCGTAGTTTAGCAGCTATCGCATTTGATGTTGTTAAATCGTATGTGCGTATCTTCCCATCTTGGAAATATTATACTGAAGATGAAGGAAAATGCCAGTTGCAGGTGTTTGTCCAGGAGTTATGTGTAAGTAATGTTATTCATGGCAATTACTTTGCTTTGTCCCATACATCCTACCTCCATGATGGTTATAATACAACAAATTTTCCCATTTTTCTCTATAGAGAAGGACCGATTTGGAAACTCAAGATGAGGTAACCTATGCTAATATCTCTGCTATCTTCAAGAATGCTTGGTGGCAGTATTGGAATTACCTGAAGAAAACGTACTTCACTGGCAAATAAACTCATCAAATTCCCTTACGTTCTCCTGAGACACATTTACTGGATGATGACTGGGAACGCCTTGTTCTGTACTAGTCCCGAACCAAGAATGTGGTAAGGTCTATGAGCTCATTTTCTATTTTTAAGTACTATATTCTTGCGTCTTACTGTACTCTGTTCATGTAGAACAAGTGCCTAAACCTGAAGAACAACTGTTCTAATTTAAGATTCCATTGCTATCATAGTTCAAAAAAGTGCTAGGCGTTAATTGTGCGTTTTGCCACCGCCTTGCGCTTTACTGACCAAAGCGCATGCTTATGCACAGTTATGCACAGATTAAGCGTAGTTATGCGCAATGCGTTTTGCCAACGCCTAGAGCCTAGGCGCGCCTTTTTTAACTATGATTGCTATCGTGCATACTGCTTTGCTCTTGTATCACTGTATTTACTCATACAAACTTATTTTTAAATTGAAGGATCCAATCGAAACTCCAATGGCACAGCAGGTATGTTCACGCATGTTTCTTTAACAGGTTTGCTCTTATCAATAGCTCTGTTGATTTCAATTTCAATTGTGTATACAGTTGACTTCTCATATCATGCATATTACTAGCATCACAACAGAGCCAATAGTGTTGTTGTACATGTAGACCCGTGGTACCCATCTGAAATCTTGTTGTGCCGTGTAGTTTCCCATGCTTTGTATTCTTTCGCTGCTGCTTTGTCTTGAACTAGGATGATTTGAACCGTGTCTCTATTTTGATTTGGCAAGACAATGCAGTGACCATAGGACATAGATATATGTTTGTTTGATGCTTTTATTATGTACTAGTACTTGGCAATAGAAGAATTGGTAGTTTAATATTGTCCACCTTACTAATGAACTGGTTCACCGAAATGAGTTTCATATACTAGTACATGCTAAACCTGTTATGTGTCTGCCTGTTTCTTCTTTTAGAATGCCGAAAGAATATTGGGGAAGAGTGCCTTATTAAGCAATGGTAAAGGAAGTAATGCAGATAAGGTTCAGGATAGTGACACATCCTTGTTGGTGTCCAACAAAGCTGATAAAACAGCGAAGGAAGACTATCTTGAAGACAGTGAGACAACCCCAAAGTCCTGTCTTGGTTTAGTGTTTGAGTTACTGGCCACTACCGCTTGCACAAGCTATTCAAACTCACTGTCTGAATCAATTCTGTTTCTTGAGTCTCAACTACAAGCTGAAAGACATCGATCAGCTGTGCTGCGACAAGAAGCGAACGGACTGCGGAAGTCCCTGGAGCATTCAGATGCATACTTTATGGTGCAACAGCAAGCGTTGGAGCATTTTAGCGCCAAACAGGAAAAAGCTAATAAGCTTGCTAAGCTTATTGCCAGCATGGTAGATACCCAGGATAACGTTTCTTGAGCTCCTCTGAAGTTGTTTCAGTTATGCTCTTGTTTTGCTGTCGCGTTTATTTGAACTGGTGTCCAATTTTGACGGCCAGTGTATGTAATATGCTGCTTCGTTTCCTATATTTGCACTGGTGGCGAACTTTGATGCCCAGTGGATGTAACATATGTAATAGCGGTAATAGGCTAGCGTTAATTGCTTGCTTATTTATTTCCTCATTGTTTTGTTTAGTTGTTTGCTTGTAGTCACTGCAGTTATTTTTCTGTGTTTTTCTAGTGGCCACAATAGCCTATTTTTGGTAACTAGGACAAAATAATCATGGCAGCATATGGACTGTTTTAACCATGGGCCTCCTGCGAGCCGTATGATCCATGGGCCTTCTATGGGCGTAGAATCCATTGGCCTTCTATACGGGCCGTAGGATTCATGGGCCTTCTAAGGGCCGTAGGGTCCATGGGCCTTCTACGGGCCGTAGGATCCATGGGCCTTCTACGAGGCCTATCATCATTTCGCCAATCATGGGTCGTACTATTCGTGGACCATAACAGGCCGTTAATGGACTGTATTTGATAACTGCATGAAAACAGCCCAACGGGTTTTTTTTGACATGAAAACGGCCCAACGTATTAACAATCCACAAACGGCCCGACTGTAATGACGGGCTAAATTTGGCCCACAAGCAGAAAATGACAGTAACGGGCCGTAATTAACCGAATGCTGCAAATGAGCCCAAGAATAAATGGGCCCTGAGAAGGCCGAAAGATAACTTGGGCTGGAAACGGCCCAGTGGAATAACGGGCCGTTAATGGGTATAAAGTGATAAACTGTTCATTACGGGCCAGTTTCACCACGGGCCGTTAATGGGCCAAGAGTTACAAAGGGCCTCATATGGGCCGAAAGAAGTCATGGGCCACACATGGGCTGGAAGTTAAAACGGGTTGGAATCATATTGGACGGCCCAGATGACGCTACTGGGCCTAATTTGGATAGGGCATAACAGGCCCTGGGTTAGCGGGTTGTAAATGGGCTATATGTGGGCAGTCCTTTAACAGGCTTTCTGTGGGCCGTCCCGCCACCTTTTGACCAAGTCAAACGGGCTAGACTTTTCACAGGAATGGGCCTCTGTTGGGTTGTGCCACGTGTCGACGTATCATAGGCGCCTTGGGTCCAATGCGTGGATGACATCTCTCCCAACGGTTAGCCGACACGTGTTTCCTCCAGCCAATGATGATTTTACACGTGGAAAATCCCCATTGGTCGGGGCTGTTAACGGGTTATCGGATCCAAAACTGGACACGATAGCTTAACGGCATTCCGTTACGGTGGATGCCACGTGTCTGTCACCCTTGACGAAAGCACTTATGTGACACGCGACTTATCGTCATGGAAGTGGACACTTTTGTGATGATTATTTTGGTAATTTCATGGAACACTTCTACGACAACACAGGTATGACTATCTTGATTCTGTCATAAAATCGTCATGGATGTACATGCATGACAGAAAATGCGACCTACTGTGACAAACATGTATCATCACGGAAGTGTATTTTTTTGTAGTGAAGAGAGAGAAGAAGCCATCTAGCTAATAACTATGGACTCGAAGGTCTGTGGTAAACTACTCACAACTCATCGGAGAGGCCTTGGAGATGATGTAGAGGCCCTCCATGGTCAATTCCCCCTGCGGCGGAGCACCGACGAAGGCTCCAAGATGGGATCTCGCGGATACAGAAGGTTGCGGCGGTGGAATTAGGATTCGTGGTGCTCCTCGATGTTTTCAGGGTACGGGAGTATATATAGGCGAACGAAGTACGTCGGTGGAGCAACGAGGGGCCCACGAGGGTAGGGGCGCCCCCACCCCCAGGGGGTGCACTGGGCACCCTCGTGGCCGCCTTGTTTGTTGCTTGACATCCACTCCACGTCTCATGGTTGGCATTTGTTCCGAAAAGATCGCTCCCAAAGGTTTCATTCCATTTGGACTCCGTTTGATATTCCTTTTCTTCGAAACATTGAAATAGGCAAAAAAACAACAACAATTCGGGATGGGCCTCCGGTTAGTAGGTTAGTCCCAAAAATGACATAAAAGTGTAAAGTAAAGCCCATAAACATCCAAAACGGGTAATATAATAGCATGGAACAATAAAAAATTATAGATACGTTGGAGCCGTATCAAGCATCCCCAAGCTTAATTTCTACTCGTCCTCGAGTAGGTAAATGATAAAAATAGAATTTTCATGTGGAATGCTACCTAGCATAATCCTTAATGTAATTTTCTTTATTGTGGCATGAATGTTCAGATCCAAATGATTCAAAATAAAAGTTCGTATTGACATAAGAAATAGTAATACTTCAAGCATACTAACAAAGCAATCATGTCTTCTCAAAATATCATGACATTAGAATGTTTATCCCTACAAAATCATATAGTTTGGTCATGCTCCATTTTTGTCACACAAGAATGCTCTGATCTTGCACACCCCCAATGACAAGCCATACAATTGTTTCATACTTTAGCAGTCTCAAACTTTTTTCAACTTTCACGCAATACATGAGCGTGAGCCATGGATATAGCACTATGGGTGGAATAGAATATGATGATGGAGGTTGTGTGGAGAAGACAAAAAGGAGAAAGTCTCACATTTACGAGGATAATCAATGGGCTATGGAGATGCCCATCAATTGATGTCAACATGAGGAGTAGGGATTGCCATGCAACGAATGCACTAGAGCTATAAATGTATGAAAGCTTAACAAAAGAAACTAAGTGGGTGTGCATCCAACTTGCTTGCTCAAGAAGACCTAGGGCATTTTGAGGAAGCCCATCGTTGGAATATACAAGCCAAGTTCTATAATGAAAAATTCCCACTAGTATATGAAAGTGACAACAAATGAGACTCTCTATATGAAGAACATGGTGCTACTTTGAAGCACAAGTGTGGAAAAAGATAGTAACATTGTCCCCTTTTTTATTTTCTTTATTTTCTTTTTTCTTTTGGGCCTTTCTTTTTTTTGGCCTTTTATTTTTTTTCTTTGGCCTTTATTTTTTTCTTTTTGGCCTTTATTTTTTAATAAGGGATAATGCTCTAATAGTGATGATCATCACACTTCTATTTATTTACAACTCATGAATTACAACTCAAAACTAGAACAATATATGACTCTATATGAATGCCTCTGGCGGTGTATCGGGATGGGCAATGAAACAAGAGTGACATGTATGAAAATTATGAAGGTGGCTTTGCCACAAATACGATGTCAACTACATGATCATGCAAGGCAATATGACAATGATGATGCGTGTCATGAAAGACAGAATGGTGGAAAGTTGCATGACAATATATCTCGGAATGGCTATGGAAATGCCATAATAGGTAGGTATGGTGGATGTTTTGAGGAAGATATAAGGAGGTTTATGTGTGATAGAGCGTATCGTATCACGGGGTTTGGATGCACCGGCAAAGTTTGCACCAACTCTCAAGATGAGAAAGGGCAATGCACGGTACCGAAGAGGCTATCTATGATGGAAAGGTAAGAATGCGTATAATCCATGGACTCACATTAGTCATAAAGAACTCATATACTTATTGCAAAAATCTACAAGTCATCAAAAACTAAGCACTACGCGCATGCTCCTAGGGGGATAGATTGGTAGGAAAAGACCATCGCTCGTCCCCGACCGCCACTCATAAGGATGACGATCTAAGAACACCCCATGTTTCAAATTTGTTACACAGCGGTCACCATATGTGCATGCTACGAGACTTGCCAACTTCAACACAAGTATTCATTAAATTCACAATTACCCAACTAGCATGACTCTAATATTACCACCTCCATATCTCAAAACAATTATCAAGTATCAAATTGATCATAGCATCCAATTCACTTCCTATGATAGTTTTTATTATACCCAACTTGGATGCCCATCATTCTAGGACAAATTTTATAACCATAGCAAATACCATGCTGTTCTAAAAGACTCTCAAAATAGTATAAGTGAAGCATGAGAGATCAACAAAATCAAACCACCGTCGTGCTCTAAAAGATATAAGTGAAGTACTAGAGCAAAACTATCTAGCTGAAAAGATATAAGTGAAGCACATAGAGTATTCTAATAAATTACAAATCATGTGGGTTTCTCCCAAAAGGTGTGTACAGCAAGGATGATTGTGGTAATCTAAAAATCAAATACTAATATCGTACAAGACGCTCCAAGAAAAACACATATCATGTGGTGAATAAAAATATAGCTCCAAGTAAAGTTACCGATAGACGAAGACGAAAGACGGGATGCCTTCCGGGGCATCCCCAAGCTTAGGCTTTTGGTTATCCTTGAATATCTTGGGGTGCCATGGGCATCCCCAAGCTTAGGCTCTTGCCACTCCTTATTCTATAGTCCATCAAATCTTTACCCAAAACTTGAAAACTTCACAACACAAAACTCAACAGGAAATCTCATAAGCTCCGTTAGTGCAAGAATGAAAAACCACCACATAAGGTACTGTAATGAACTCATTATTTATTTATATTGGTGTTAAATCTACTGTATTCCAACTTCTTTATGGTTCATACCCCCCGATGCTAGCCATAGATGCATCAAAATAAGCAAACAACACACGAAAAACAGAATCTGTCAAAAACAGAACAGTCTGTAATCTGTAACTTTCGAATATTTTTGGAACTCTAAAAATCCAACAAAAATAGGAAGTCCTGGGAAATTTGTCTATTGATCTACAGTGAGAAGAATCAACGCAAAGTCACGTTTCTGTGATTTACTAAAATTATTTGTGTGCGCGCAAAACTTTCTGTTTTTCAGCAGAATCAAATTAACTATCACCATAGGTTATCCTATAGGTTCTACTTGGAAAAACACTAATTGAAACATGAAAACACATCTAAACAGAAGCTAGATGAAATATGTATTACTAAACAGAAGAAAAAAGCAAGAAACAAAAATAAAATTGGGTTGCCTCCCAACTAGCGCTATCGTTTAACGCCCCTAGCTAGGCATAAAAGCGAGAAAAGATCTATGTATTGCTATCTTTGGCATTAAATTCATAAGTAGCTCGAATTTTTTTCTTGGAAAGTGTTCCATGCCTTTCCTTAATGGAAATTGGAATCTAATATCCCCTTCCTTTATATCAATAATTGCACCAATCGTTCTAAGGAAAGGTCTACCAAGAATAATAGGACATGAAAGATTGCAATCTATATCAAGAATGATAAAATATACGGGCACATAATTCCTATTTGCAACAATAAAAACATCATTGATCCTCCCCATAGCTTCCTTAATGGTGGAATCCACAAGGTGCAAGTTTCAAGAGTAATCATCAAAATCATGGAAACCTAGCACATCACATAAAGTTTTCGGAATCGGGGAAACGTAGCACCCAAATCACACAAAGCATAGCACTCGTGATCTTTAATTTTAATTTTTATAGTAGGTTCCCACTCATCATAAAGTTTTCTAGGTATAGAAACTTCCAAATTAAGTTTTCCTCATAAGATTGCATCAAGCTATCAACAATATGTTTGGTAAAAGCTTTATTTTGACTATAAGCATGAGGAGAATTCAACACGGATTGCAACAAGGAAATACAATCTATTAAAGAACAATTATCATAATTAAATTCTTTGAAATCCATAATAGTGGTTTCAATGCTATGTAAAGTCTTGACCTCTCCAATCCCACTTTTACCAAATTTAGCATCAAGATCTAAAAACTCCAAATTATTGGGACGCCTTTTAACTAAAGTTGACTCATCTCCAGTCCCATCATTATCAAGATTCATATTGCAAAACAAGGATTTAATAGGGGATACATCGATAACTTTTAGATCTTCATCATTATTTTCATGGAGACTAGAAGAACACGCTTTTACAAAGCAATCTTTCTTAGCACGCAACCTAGCGGTTCTTTCTTTGCACTCATCAATGGAACTTCTCATGGCTTTGAGAGACTCATTGATATCATGCTTAGGTGGAATATATCTAAGTTTCAAAGAATCAACACCAAGCGAAAGTCTATCAACGTTGCTAGCCAGTTCACCAACTTTAAGCAATTTTTCTTCAAGAAAGCATTAAAATTCTTTTGAGAAATCATAAATTCTTTAACGATATTCTGAAAATCAGAGGGCATCTTATTAAAATTTCCATAAGAGTTGTTGTAGGAATTACCATAATTATTAGGGGAATTACTAGGAAATGGTCTAGGATTAAAGTTTCCTCTATAAGCATTGTTACCAAAATTATTCCTACCAACAAAATTCACATCCATAGATTCGTTATTGTTCTCAATCAAGGTAGACAAAGGCATATCATTAGGATCAATAGGAGCACTCTTAGTAGCAAACAATTTCATAAGTTCATCCATCTTTCCACTCAAAACATTAATTTCTTCTATAGCATGCACTTTTTTTCTAGTAGATCTTTCGGTGTGCCATTGAGACTAATTAGCCATAATGTTATCAAGGAGTTTAGTAGCTTCTCCTAAGGTGATTTCCATAAAAGTGCCTCCCGCGGCCGAATCTAAAAGATTTCTAGAAGCAAAATTCAATCCGACATAAAATTTTTGTATGATCATCCATAAGTTCAAACCATGAGTATGGCAATTGCAAATCATTAATTTCATTCTTTCCCAAGATTGGGAAACATGCTCATGATCAAGTTGTTTAAAATTCATAATATCGTTCCTAAGAGAGATGATCCTAGCGGGATGAAAATACTTAGAGATAAAAGCAACTTGGCACTCATTCCATGAATCAATACTATTCTTGGGCAAAGATGAAAACCAAGTTTTAGCACGATCTCTAAGTGAAAACGGAAATAACTTCAATTTAACAATATCATTATCCGTATCTTTCTTCTTTTGCATATCACACAAATCAACAAAGTTGTTTAGATGAGTAGCGACATCTTCACTAGGAAGGCCAGGGAATTGATCTTTCATAACAAGATTCAGCAAAGTAGCATTGATTTCACAAGATTCAACATCATTAAGAGGAGCAATCGGAGTGCTAAGGAAATCATTATTATTGGTATTGGAAAAGTCACACAATTTGGTATTATCTTGCGCCATCGTGACAAACAATCCAACACACAAGCAAACAAAAAGGCAAGTGAAAGAGAGAGGAGATTGGGAAAGAGAGGGCGAATAAAATGGCAAGGGTGAAGTGGGGGAGAGGAAAATGAGAGGCAAATGGCAAATAATGTAATGCGAGGGAGATGAGTTTGTGATGGGTTCTTGGTATGTCTTAACTTGAGCGAAGACCTCCCCGGCACCGGCGCCAGAAATCCTACTTGCTACCTCTAGAGCACTGAGTTGGTTTTCCCTTGAAGAGGAAAGGGTGATGCAGCAAAGTAGCATAAGTATTTCCCTCAGTTTTTGAGAACCAAGGTATCAATACAGTAGGAGGCTCCTCAAAAGTCCCACGCACCTACACAAACAAACAAGAACCTCGCAACCAACATGATAAAGGGGTTGTCAATCCCTTCACGGTAACTTGCAAAAGTGAGATCTGATAGAGATAATAAGATAAGATAAATATTTTTGGTATTTTTATTATATAGATTGGAAAATAAAAGATGCAAATAAAAGTAGATGGAAAACTTATATGATAAAAGATAGACCCGGGGGCCATAGGTTCCACTAGTGGCTTCTCTGAAGATAGCATAAGTATGATGGTGGGTGAACAAATTACTATCGAGCAATTGATAGAAAAGTGCATAGTTATGAGAATATCTAGGCACGATCATGTATATAGGCATCACGTCCGCAACAAGTAGATCGAAATGATTCTGCTTCTACTACTATTACTCCACACATCGACTGACTCCGGCCTGCATCTAGAGTATTAAGTTCATAAGAACAGAGTAACGCATTAAGAAAGATGACATGATGTAGAGGCATAAACTCATGCAATATGATATAAACTGTCGATGTTCTGGGAATGGGGGTCCCCAGACTTGCCTGCCTGCGGCCTGCGGCGTGGCTCAAGTGGTGGCCCAGTACGGCCCATCTTCATCTGCACAAGACTCAAGACCCTCGCGAGGGGTCAAGCCTCACGGGGCGGACGACGCAAGGATTCCTCAGGGACAGCCTCGCCAGGCAGGCTCCCGAGGAGGTGGAGAGATCAAGGCAGGGTACCTCGCGAGGTGCTTGTGACGCAAGCAATGACGATCGAGACCAGGCGTGCGCCAGGCGGGCGCCGGCCCATGAAGTGTCCTTGTTTCCTCTTTGGTGCCAATGGGGCAAGCACAGGCGTGGAGTACCGAGGCATTAGGCAAAGGTTGCCATTTCAGTGCAACGAGACCAAGACCAGCGGAGCGGTAGGATGGAGGTCACCGTGGAGCCCAAGACGGCGTCATCGCCAGTGCTTTTGGCAGCCGAAGACCAACTTTAGTCAGGATAGCTTGTACTAGATGTTCCCCTTCAAAATGGCCGTTGTTGGCGCCCTTCCCGCTCAATATTTGGGAAGAGGCCCAGGGCCTCTATTTATAGGGCTAGCCACCACGGTAAGGGGGCAAGGAGAAGATAGATCGAGTACACATTAGAGAGAGACAGGCGATCGAACTCACCCAAGCAGTTCATCGCACCAGCTCAAGAACACCTCTCGCGAGGCTGTTCTTCCCCTGTACTATTCATCACCAGCCCCAGAGGCAATCCACCACACCACACACTAGAGTAGGGTATTACACAACAACAGTGGCCCAAACCAGTATAAATCTTGTGTCCCTCGTGTTGTTCATCGTTTTCAGCTTAGATCTCACGAGGCGATCGGACGTCGATCGGTAGGGGAGAGATCTTCGTGCGCACCCTAGAGTTCGAACCTTAAGGGTCTGCCGGAACCCAACATCCGACATTTGGCGCGCCAGGTAGGGGGTGCGCCGGAATCTTTCTTCCGCTGCTTCACGTTCGATCTTTCGCCGTGTCCATGGCTGACGCTTGCCGGGCTCGCGCCGAGCGTCGGGCTGCTCTCGCCGCCCGCGTCGCCCGGACGGCCCCCGTCGGTGGGAGTCCCTGTCGTTCTCCGTCGCCTGCCGCCAACGCGGCCACCGGCCCGGCAGGGAACGAGCAGCAGGCCTCGTCTCTGCATCCTTCGGTGCGGCGAGAAGGCCGCACCGCCACTCCGTCGCTGACCCCAGCCGGTTCGTCGTCCCACGCCCGTCGCGCCCCCACGGACGTGCACGCTATGCTGCTCCTGGCGCGTGAGCTCCTGCACTACCGTCCCATCAACGACCTCTATGAGGACTGGCTCGCCCGCATCACCGAGCTCGTCAGCACCGCAGGGGGCTCTCCTATGCCGTCCCTCTCGCTGCCTCGCCCTCCATCCTATGTAGGAGCCGCAGATCAGGAGGTGCCTCCACCACCTCCTCCCCAAAAAGGCGCCCTGGCTCCAAGGACGCGGCCCCAGGGCGACATCCACCGCGCTCGGCGCCCGCGCGACAAGAAAGGAGCTGCCAAGAAATCCCTCATCCCCAAGACGGTGCTCGCGTGCTCCCGGCACCGGTGCGCCATGACCGCATCCCTGCGCCGCCATGTCAAGACCCCGTGCTTCTCCAGGCAGCGGCATGTGGGAATCCCCAGGAGCAAGCCTGGCATCAACAAAGGGCTTTAGTGGCCACCGCGTGCTGCCGCGCCTTCACCCCCGAGCTATGCAGTGTCGCCTGGCCAGGTAAGTTCATGCCTGACCTGCCTCCTCGCTACGACGGCACTGCAGATCCCGCAGAGTTCCTATAGCTCTACGAGATGGGCACCGAAGCCGCCAATGGGGACTAAAAGGTCATGGCGAACTGGTTTCCCATGGCACTCAAGGACGGCGCCCGCACCTGGCTCCTGAACCTGGCTCCTGGCACGATCTCCTCCTGGGATGAGATGCGCACCCACTTCATCGCCAACTTCCAGGGCACTCGCGGCCGTCCGCCGGCCGTGGGTGACCTATGCCGCATCAAGAAGCAGCCCGGAGAGACCTTGCAGAAGTACATCAAGTGCTTTAACAACGCTCGCCTCAAGATTCCCAGGGTGACCGAGGAGGCCATCATTTTGGCGTTTTCTGATGGCGTCCGCGACGTCAAGATGAAGGAGGAGCTGGCGATCCATGAAGATCTGTGTACGTCACTGGGGTTGTTCAACCTGGCGACCAAGTGCGCAAGGGCTGAGGAGGGACGCCTCTCCCTTCTCGAGCTCCCGGCAGCAGACCCAGAAGAGAAGAAAGCCAAGGCCAAGGATGTAAAGCGCAAGGGAGCAGCTGTGCTCGCAGCAGAGCCGGAAACAAAGTGCAGCAGGGACCAGCTGGAGTCGTCCAAGGGCAGCCGGTACTGTGTGTACCATGATCTCCATACTCACAACACCAACGAATGCCAAGAGCTCAGGGTCGTGCGAGAAGGCCGTGTCGGTCGACGCCCCGAGCGCAACAATCGGGGCTACGGCCGAGGCGGAGCAAGAGGTGGAGGATGATGGGATGACCATGGCCCTCGCCAAGGGTGGCGTGACCGGCCTCGCGAGGACTGCTGGCAGGACCAACCTCGCGAGGGAGCTTGGAGAGATCAGCCTCGTGAGGATCGCCCGCAAGGCAACGCGTGCCTTCCTCCTCTGCCACCACCACCAAGAAGGAATGAAGACCATCATCAGGACGAGGGGGCTGGGGGCTTCCAGGAGCCACGCGTAATCGCTTGCATCTTGGGCGGCGCTTAGGATCCAGCCTCACAGCGCATCTTCAAGCAGTTTGCTCGCGAGGTGAATGCAGTCCTACCCAAGCTTGAGGCCACGCGCCCTCTCGGGTGGTCTGCGTGCGCCATCACGTTCAGCTCAGCGGATCAACTCAAGTGCGCGGCGACGGCCGGTGTCCTCCCAATGCTCTGCTCCCCGGTCATCAGCAATGTGCAAGTCACCAGGAGCCTCATCGATGGCGGAGCGGGACTTTACATTCTGTCCGTCGAGACGTTCAACAATCTCCAAGTGCCATATGATCAGCTTCAACCAACCAAGCCTTTCTCAGGAGTCACTAATGGTTCCACAGTCCCGATAGCGCAGGTCCGCCTTCTTGTCACCTTTGGACAGTGCAACAACTACCGCACCGAGCTCATTAACTTCGACGCGCTCACATTCGCCTGTCCTACAATGCCATCCTCGGGTATCCGGCCCTGACCAAGTTCATGGCAGTGACTCACCATGGCTACAACGTCCTCAAGATGCCAGGAAGTGGCGGGGTCATCACGGTCCCCCTGTGAAGAGAAGGATGCGGTGTGCTCTCTCGAGCGCGCCTTCCAAGCCGTGTCAATCGAGGACCAGGACAGCAAGAGTGGAAACCTCCCCGGAGCAGCACCCAAGAAGAAGAAGACATCGCCAGGCTCAGGGCCTCAGGAAGCAGGCACTGAGGGAGTCCTGTATTAGGGGGTATCCGGACAGCCGGATTATGTATAATGTCCGGACTATTGAAGCATGAAGATACAAGACTCAAGACTTCGACCCGTGTCCGGATGGGACTTTCCTTGGCGTGGAAGGCAAGCTTGGCGATCCGGATATTATATTTCCTTCCTTGTAACCGACTCCATGTAAACCCTAGCCATCTCCGGTGTCTATATAAACCGGAGAGGTTGGTCCTTAGAAGGCCGATCACAATTACATTCATACCATCATAGGCTAGCTCTTAGGGTTTAGCCTCTACGATCTCATGGTAGATCTACTCTTGTACTACCCATATCATCAATATTAATCACGTAGGAAGTAGGGTTTTACCTCCATCGAGAGGGCCCGAACCTGGATAAACATCTGTGTCCCTTGCTTCCTGTTACCATCAGCTTTGACGCACAGATCGGGACCCCCTACCCAAGATCCGCCGGTTTTGACACCGACAGGCACCTCCGGAGGCGCCACATCCGGACATGCGCCCGTCCAAGGGGCGCCACCCTCCATCGCATAGCAAGGCGCGCCCGGCACCCTCCTCGGGCAGGGCTCAGGGGCTCTCTCCTGGGGAGCCACTGACTTTGCCAAGATCATGACGGAGGCACTTGGGCACCACTTGGAGGCGTGCTTCGTGGCACACTTCCCTCAGGAAGGTGTAAGGAAAGAAGGACCCAACCCTCAGGAGTTCATCACCAAGGCCGCTCAGGAGTTGCAGGAATCGAGAGCCATGCGCGGCAACCGCCGCCTGCCCAGCGTAGCTCCCCATCCAGGCGAGGATGGCGGGCTGCGCGTCTGCATCGACTACCCAGGGCTCAATCGAGTCGCTTCTCAGGAGTGCTTCTGGCCCTCGCGCGTGGGGCGTTGCACGGGCCCACCGCACAGCAATGTTCGCATGCCCTTCGGCCTACCGAACGCGGCTGCAGCCCACCAGCGCCTGATGAGAAGCATTCTGGAAGCTCAGGTGGCCAAGCATCATGCGTTCCGAGAGGAGATGGAGATGGACCTCAGCGAGCCGCCCGGACCTCCTGAGCCTCCCGAGGCTCGGAGTCCTGAGGGCTCGTGAGGATCAGCTTCTTCACCCCGCACCACCAGCTACTCCGACACTCGTTCTGCAATGATATTAGGTGACCTCTTCCAAGTTTCGTTTCAGCTGGGACCGCCCCCAGGGCTGCATCATTCCCAGGTCGCGTGGGTTCATCCCTGCGGCATGTATCTGTTTTGCTTATGTCTACTGCTTACCTTGTTGGGGGCGCCCCTCGGGCTGCATCATCCCCAAGCCGCTCGGGCCTGACCCAGTGGCGTTTGCTTTCTCTACATCTATCTAAGTTGATCTGGTTCTTCATGACTAACCTGCTTGAGATAATCGCCCGCTCGATTGACACCTACCTTTGGATCCGCTCACTCTGGCATGGCGCTTGCGCATGGGTCTTGTTGGGTTTCGTAGTAATTTCAAAAAAAATTCCTACGCGCACACAGGATCATGTGATGCATAGCAACGAGAGGAGAGTGTTTTCTACGTACCCAACGCAGACCGACTGCGGAAGCAATGACACGACGTAGAGGAAGTAGTCGTACGTCTTCACGATCCAACCGATCAAGCACCGAAACTACGGCACCTCCGAGTTCGAGCACACGTTCAGCTCGATGACGATCCCCGGACTCCGATCCAGCAAAGTGTCGGGGAAGAGTTTCGTCAGCACGACGGCGTGGTGACGATCTTGATGAACTACAACAGCAGGGCTTCGCCTAAACTCCGCTACAGTATTATCGAGGAATATGGTGGCAGGGGGCACCGCACACGGCTAAGGAATCGATCACGTGGATCAACTTGTGTCAACTTGTGTGTTTAGAGGTGCCCCTGCCTCCGTATATAAAGGAGGAGAGGAGGGGAGGCTGGCCGGCCAAAGAGGGAGGCGCAGGAGAGTCCTACTCCCTCTGGGAGTAGGATTCCTCCCCCCAATCCTAGTCCAACTAGGATTCCTCGGAGGGGAAGGGAGAGAGGGGGGCCGGCCACCTTCTCCTAGTCCTAATAGGACTAGGGGAGGGGAAAGAGGCGCAGCCACCTTGGGCTGCCCCTTTCTCCTTTCCACTAAGGCCCATGATGGCCCATATGGCTCCCGGGGGGTTCCGGTAACCTCCCGGTAACCCGGTAAAATCCCGATTTCACCCGGAACACTTCCGATGTCCAAACATAGGCTTCCAATATATCAATCTTTACGTCTCGACCATTTCGAGACTCCTCGTCATGTCCGTGATCACATCCGGGACTCCGAACAACCTTCGGTACATCAAAATGCATAAACTCATAATATAACTGTCATCGTAACCTTAAGCGTGCGGACCCTACGGGTTCGAGAACAATGTAGACATGACCGAGACATGTCTCTGGTCAATAACCAATAGCGGGACCTGGATGCCCATATTGGCTCCTACATATTCTACGAAGATCTTTATCGGTCAGACCGCATAACAACATACGTTGTTCCCTTTGTCATCGGTATGTTACTTGCCCGAGATTCGATCGTCGGTATCCAATACCTAGTTCAATCTCGTTAACGGCAAGTCTCTTTACTCGTTCCGTAATACATCATCTCACAACTAACATATTAGTTGTAATGCTTGCAAGGCTTATGTGATGTGTATTACCGAGAGGGCCCAGAGATACCTCTCCGACAATCGGAGTGACAAATCCTAATCTCGAAATACGCCAACCCAACATCGACCATTGGAGACACCTGTAGTACTCCTTTATAATCACCCATTTACGTTGTGACGTTTGGTAGTACCCAAAGTGTTCCTCCGGTAAACGGGAGTTGCATAATCTCATAGTCGTAGGAACATGTATAAGTCATGAAGAAAGCAATAGCAACATACTAAACGATCAGGTGCTAAGCTAATGGAATGGGTCATGTCAATCAGATCATTCTACTAATGATGTGACCTCGTTAATCAAATAACAACTCATTGTTCATGGTTAGGAAACATAACCATCTTTGATTAACGAGCTAGTCAAGTAGAGGCATACTAGTGACACTCTGTTTGTCTATGTATTCACACATGTATTATGTTTCCGGAAAATACAATTCTAGCATGAATAATAAACATTTATCATGATTATAAGGAAATAAATAATAACTTTATTATTGCCTCTAGGGCATATTTCCTTCAGTCTCCCACTTGCACTAGAGTCAATAATCTAGATTACACTGTAATGAATCTAACACCCATGGAGCTTTGGTGCTGATCATGTTTTGCTCGTGGAAGAGGCTTAGTCAACGGGTCTGCAATATTCAGATCCGTATGTATCTTGCAAATCTCTATGTCTCCCACCTGGACTAGATCCCGGATGGAGTTGAAGCGTCTCTTGATGTGTTTGGTCCTTTTGTGAAATCTGGATTCCTTTGCCAAGGCAATTGCACCAGTATTGTCACAAAAGATTTTCATTGGACCCGATGCACTAGGTATGACACCTAGATCGGATATGAACTCCTTCATCCAGACTCCTTCATTTGCTGCTTCCGAAGCAGCTATGTATTCCGCTTCACATGTAGATCCCGCTACGACGCTTTGTTTAGAACTGCACCAACTGACAGCTCCACCGTTTAATGTAAACACGTATCCGGTTTGCGATTTAGAATCGTCCGGATCAGTGTCAAAGCTTGCATCAACGTAACCTTTTACGATGAGCTCTTTGTCACTTCCATATACGAGAAACATATCCTTAGTCCTTTTCAGGTATTTCAGGATGTTCTTGACCGCTGTCCAGTGATCCATTCCTGGATTACTTTGGTACCTCCCTGCTAAACTTATAGCAAGGCACACATCAGGTCTGGTACACAGCATTGCATACATGATAGAGCCTATGGCTGATGCATAGGGAACATCTTTCATATTCTCTCTATCTTCTGCAGTGGTCGGGCATTGAGTCTTACTCAATTTCACACCTTGTAACACAGGCAAGAACCCTTTCTTTGCTTGATCCATTTTGAATTTCTTCAAAATTTTGTCAAGGTATGTGCTTTGTGAAAGTCCAATTAAGCGTCTTGATCTGTCTCTATAGATCTTAATGCCTAATATGTAAGCAGCTTCACCGAGGTCTTTCATTGAAAAACTTTTATTCAAGTATCCCTTTATGCTATCCAGAAATTCTATATCATTTCCAATCAGTAATATGTCATCCACATATAATATCAGAAATGCTACAGAGCTCCCACTCACTTTCTTGTAAATACAGGCTTCTCCAAAAGTCTGTATAAAACCAAATGCTTTGATCACACTATCAAAACGTTTATTCCAACTCCGAGAGGCTTGCACCAGTCCATAAATGGATCGCTGGAGCTTGCACACTTTGTTAGCTCCCTTTGGATCGACAAAACCTTCTGGTTGCATCATATACAACTCTTCTTCCAGGAATCCATTCAGGAATGCAGTTTTGACATCCATTTGCCAAATTTCATAATCATAAAATGCGGCAATTGCTAACATGATTCGGACGGACTTAAGCATCGCTACGGGTGAGAAGGTCTCATCGTAGTCAATTCCTTGAACTTGCCGAAAACCTTTTGCGACAAGTCGAGCTTTGTAGACAGTAACATTACCATCAGCGTCAGTCTTCTTCTTAAAGATCCATTTATTCTCAATCGCTTGCCGATCATCGGGCAAGTCAACCAAAGTCCATACTTTGTTCTCATACATGGATCCCATCTCAGATTTCATGGCTTCTAGCCACTTTGCGGAATCTGGGCTCACCATCGCTTCTTCATAGTTCGTAGGTTCATCATGATCTAGTAGCATGACCTCCAGAACAGGATTACCGTACCACTCTGGTGCGGATCTTACTCTGGTTGATCTACGAAGTTCAGTAGTATCTTGATCTGAAGTTTCATGATCATTATCATTGGCTTCCTCACTAACTGGTGTAGGTGTCACTGAAACAGTTTTCTGTGATGAACTACTTTCCAGTAAGGGAGCAGGTACAGTTACCTCGTCAAGTTCTACTTTCCTCCCACTCACTTCTTTCGAGAGAAACTCCTTCTCTAGAAATGATCCATTCTTAGCAACAAATGTTTTGCCTTCGGATCTGTGATAGAAGGTGTACCCAACAGTTTCCTTTGGGTATCCTATGAATACACATTTCTCCGATTTGGGTTCGAGCTTATCAGGTTGAAGCTTTTTCACATAAGCATCGCAGCCCCAAACTTTAAGAAACGACAACTTTGGTTTCTTGCCAAACCATAGTTCATAAGGCGTCGTCTCAACGGATTTTGATGGTGCCCTATTTAACGTGAATGCGGCCGTCTCTAAAGCATATCCCCAAAATGATAGCGGTAAATCTGTAAGAGACATCATAGATCGCACCATATCTAGTAAAGTACGATTACGACGTTCGGACACACCATTACGCTGTGGTGTTCCGGGGGGCGTGAGTTGCGAAACTATTCCACAGTTTTTCAAATGTACACCAAACTCGTAACTCAAATATTCTCCTCCACGATCAGATCGTAGAAACTTTATTTTCTTGTTACGATGATTTTCAACTTCACTCTGAAATTCTTTGAACTTTTCAAATGTTTCAGACTTATGCTTCATTAAGTAGATATATCCATATCTGCTCAAATCATCTGTGAAGGTGAGAAAATAACGATATCCGCCACGAGCCTCAATATTCATCGGACCACATACATCGGTATGTATGATTTCCAACAAATCTGTTGCTCTCTCCATAGTACCGGAGAACGGTGTTTTAGTCATCTTGCCCATGAGGCACGGTTCGCAAGTACCAAGTGATTCATAATCAAGTGGTTCCAAAAGTCCATTAGTATGGAGTTTCTTCATGCGTTTTACACCGATATGACCTAAACGACAGTGCCACAAATAAGTTGCACTTTCATTATCAACTCTGTATCTTTTGGTTTCAACATTATGAATATGTGTATTACTACTATCGAGATTTAGTAAGAATAGACCACTCTTCAAGGGTGCATGACCATAAAAGATATTACTCATATAAATAGAACAACCATTATTCTCTGATTTAAATGAATAACCGTCTCGCATTAAACAAGATCCAGATATAATGTTCATGCTCAACGCTGGCACCAAATAACAATTATTTAGGTCTAATATTAATCCCGAAGGTAGATGTAGAGGTAGCGTGCCGACCGCGATCACATCGACTTTGGAACCGTTTCCCACGCGCATCGTCACCTCGTCCTTTGCCAGTGCCCGCTTATTCTGTAGTCCCTGTTTCGAGTTGCAAATATTAGCAACAGAACCAGTATCAAATACCCAGGTGCTACTGCGAGCATTGGTAAGGTACACATCAATAACATGTATATCACATATACCTTTGTTCACCTTGCCATCCTTCTTATCCGCCAAATACTTGGGGCAGTTCCGCTTCCAGTGACCAGTCTGCTTGCAGTAGAAGCACTCAGTTTCAGGCTTAGGTCTAGACTTGGGTTTCTTCTCTTGAGCAGCAACTTGCTTGCCGTTCTTTTTGAAGTTCCCCTTTTTCTTCCCTTTGCCCTTTTTCTTGAAACTAGTGGTCTTGTTAACCATCAACACTTGATGCTCCTTCTTGATTTCTACCTCCGCAGCTTTTAGCATTGCGAAGAGCTCGGGAATAGTCTTGTTCATCCCTTGCATATTATAGTTCATCACGAAGCTCTTGTAGCTTGGTGGCAGTGATTGGAGAATTCTGTCAATGACGCAATCATCTGGAAGATTAACTCCCAATTGAATCAAGTGATTATTATACCCAGACATTTTGAGTATATGCTCACTGACAGAACTGTTCTCTTCCATCTTGCAGCTATAGAACTTATTGGAGACTTCATATCTCTCAATCCGGGCATTTGCTTGAAATATTAACTTCAACTCCTGGAACATCTCATATGCTCCATGACGTTCAAAACGTCGTTGAAGTCCCGATTCTAAGCCGTAAAGCATGGCACACTGAACTATCGAGTAGTCATCAGCTTTGCTCTGCCAGACGTTCATAACATCTGGCGTTGCTCCAGCAGCAGGCCTGGCACCCAGCGGTGCTTCCAGGACGTAATTCTTCTGTGCAGCAATGAGGATAATCCTCAAGTTACGGACCCAGTCCGTGTAATTGCTACCATCATCTTTCAACTTTGCTTTCTCAAGGAACGCATTAAAATTTAACGGAACAACAGCACGAGCCATCTATCTACAATCAACATAAACAAGCAAGATACTATCAGGGACTAAGTTCATGATAAATTTTAAGTTCAATTAATCATATTATTAAAGAACTCCCACTTAGATAGACATCCCTCTAATCCTCTAAGTGATCACGTGATCCAAATCAACTAAACCATGTCCGATCATCACGTGAGATGGAGTAGTTTCATCGGTGAACATCATTATGTTGATCATATCTACTATATGATTCACGCTCGACCTTTCGGTCTCCGTGTTCCGAGGCCATATCTGCATATGCTAGGCTCGTCAAGTTTAACCTGAGTATTCTGCGTGCGCAACTGTTTTGCACCCGTTGTATTTGAACGTAGAGCCTATCACACCCGATCATCACGTGGTGTCTCAGCACGAAGAACTTTTGCAACGGTGCATACTCAGGGAGAACACTTCTTGATAATTTAGTGAGAGATCATCTTATAATGCTACCGTCAATCAAAGCAAGATAAGATGCATAAAAAGATAAACATCACATGCAATCAATATAAGTGATATGATATGGCCATCATTATCTTGTGCTTGTGATCTCCATCTCCGAAGCACCGTCATGATCACCATCGTCACCGGCGCGACACCTTGATCTCCATCGTAGCATCGTTGTCGTCTCGCCAATCTTATGCTTCCACGACTATCACTACCGTTTAGTAATAAAGTAAAGCATTACATCGCGATTGCATTGCATACAATAAAGCGACAACCATATGGCTCCTGCCAGTTGCCGATAACTTGGTTACAAAACATGATCATCTCATACAATAAAATTCAGCATCATGCCTTGACCATATCACATCACAACATGCCCTGCAAAAACAAGTTAGACGTCCTCTACTTTGTTGTTGCATGTTTTACGTGGCTGCTACGGGCTTAAGTAAGAACCAATCTCACCTACGCATCAAAACCACAACGATAGTTTGTCAAATAGACTCCGTTTTAACCTTCGCAAGGACCGGGCGTAGCCATACTTGGTTCAACTAAAGTTGGAGAGGCAGTCGCCCGCAAGCCATCTCTGTGCAAAGCACGTCGAGGGAACCGGTCTCGCGTAAGCGTACGCGTAAGGTTGGTCCGGGTCGTCTCGTCCAACAATACCGCTGAACCAAAATATGACATGCTGGTAGGCAGTATGACTTGTATCGTCCACAACTCACTTGTGTTCTACTCGTGCATATAACATCAACATCATTAACCTAGGCTCGGATGCCACTGTTGGGTTTCGTAGTAATTTCAAAAAATTTCCTACGCGCACACAGGATCATGTGATGCATAGCAACGAGAGGAGAGTGTTGTCTACGTACCCAACGCAGACCGACTGCGGAAGCAATGACACGACGTAGAGGAAGTAGTCGTACGTCTTCACGATCCAACCGATCAAGCACCGAAACTACGGCACCTCCGAGTTCGAGCACACGTTCAGCTCGATGACGATCCCCGGACTCCGATCCAGCAAAGTGTCGGGGAAGAGTTTCGTCAGCACGACGGCGTGGTGACGATCTTGATGAACTA
This sequence comes from Triticum aestivum, assembly GCF_018294505.1. Lineage (NCBI taxonomy): Eukaryota > Viridiplantae > Streptophyta > Magnoliopsida > Poales > Poaceae > Triticum > Triticum aestivum. The sequence continues at coordinate 567,510,935 of NC_057813.1, forward strand.
CAGCAGCAGGGCTTCGCCTAAACTCCGCTACAGTATTATCGAGGAATATGGTGGCAGGGGGCACCGCACACGGCTAAGGAATCGATCACGTGGATCAACTTGTGTCAACTTGTGTGTTTAGAGGTGCCCCTGCCTCCGTATATAAAGGAGGAGAGGAGGGGAGGCTGGCCGGCCAAAGAGGGAGGCGCAGGAGAGTCCTACTCCCTCTGGGAGTAGGATTCCTCCCCCCAATCCTAGTCCAACTAGGATTCCTCGGAGGGGAAGGGAGAGAGGGGGGCCGGCCACCTTCTCCTAGTCCTAATAGGACTAGGGGAGGGGAAAGAGGCGCAGCCACCTTGGGCTGCCCCTTTCTCCTTTCCACTAAGGCCCATGATGGCCCATATGGCTCCCGGGGGGTTCCGGTAACCTCCCGGTAACCCGGTAAAATCCCGATTTCACCCGGAACACTTCCGATGTCCAAACATAGGCTTCCAATATATCAATCTTTACGTCTCGACCATTTCGAGACTCCTCGTCATGTCCGTGATCACATCCGGGACTCCGAACAACCTTCGGTACATCAAAATGCATAAACTCATAATATAACTGTCATCGTAACCTTAAGCGTGCGGACCCTACGGGTTCGAGAACAATGTAGACATGACCGAGACATGTCTCTGGTCAATAACCAATAGCGGGACCTGGATGCCCATATTGGCTCCTACATATTCTACGAAGATCTTTATCGGTCAGACCGCATAACAACATACGTTGTTCCCTTTGTCATCGGTATGTTACTTGCCCGAGATTCGATCGTCGGTATCCAATACCTAGTTCAATCTCGTTAACGGCAAGTCTCTTTACTCGTTCCGTAATACATCATCTCACAACTAACATATTAGTTGTAATGCTTGCAAGGCTTATGTGATGTGTATTACCGAGAGGGCCCAGAGATACCTCTCCGACAATCGGAGTGACAAATCCTAATCTCGAAATACGCCAACCCAACATCGACCATTGGAGACACCTGTAGTACTCCTTTATAATCACCCATTTACGTTGTGACGTTTGGTAGTACCCAAAGTGTTCCTCCGGTAAACGGGAGTTGCATAATCTCATAGTCGTAGGAACATGTATAAGTCATGAAGAAAGCAATAGCAACATACTAAACGATCAGGTGCTAAGCTAATGGAATGGGTCATGTCAATCAGATCATTCTACTAATGATGTGACCTCGTTAATCAAATAACAACTCATTGTTCATGGTTAGGAAACATAACCATCTTTGATTAACGAGCTAGTCAAGTAGAGGCATACTAGTGACACTCTGTTTGTCTATGTATTCACACATGTATTATGTTTCCGGAAAATACAATTCTAGCATGAATAATAAATATTTATCATGATTATAAGGAAATAAATAATAACTTTATTATTGCCTCTAGGGCATATTTCCTTCAGGTCTGTCCCTGCAACACCGACAAATCTGAGTGGTCGAGCTCTGGCCGCGGCAGCCCCGCATAGCGCTACCTCGCCAGGCCCTTAGTGCCTCAATCACTCCCTTGGAGCAACCAATGGCTAGCTGGCAACTATAATGGCAGACCTTGTTTTCCCTCATGATTGGTGTACAGGATCCGCTTCAGGAATAGCGTGGGGGCGTCGTGAGCTCCCTCTCCCTCTCTCCTGTACGATCCGCTCGCACGTTAAAAGGGGGGCGCCTGAGCATCGCGACTCATGGGCTCCTACTGGCTCTCCAGCCCTCACCCCCTAGCCTTGACCCACGACATTGCGACCTGTCATACCAGCGGCGGCTGAGCTCACTCGAGGGCCGGGACCTGAGGACGTAGAGCATGAAGGAAAGTGCAGGGAAGAGGGGAGAAGCTCACGAGGACCTGACCCAGCAACACCCCAGCTGCCGGCACGCAGGCCCGGCACCTCGCCGAGGAACTACTCCAAACTTATGAGATAAGTCACGCAAAAGCTAAATCGACTCAATGCCAAACCCTCGCCTAGTGCAGCTCTGTCATGGCAACGTTGCCTGCCTTTCTCGTCCAGCGGAGGCTGCTTGAGCACTAAAGGGGACCTCCTGAGCATCGTGACTCAGGGGCTCTTACTGGACCTTGGGCCGCTCACCTCCTGGCCTTGACCATGGCATCGCGACCTGGCATACCAGCGACGGCTGAAGCCTGCCTGGGGACCGGGACCTGTCAGCGTAGAGCATCAAGCCCTCATGAGGAAAGAAAGGGGGAGCCAAGCCGGGGCAGGACACGCATCTCGCATCGATTCATAATAAGGATATACAATTCACAAAAGACATGGCAGGTGCCTTACATAGCCCCGCGGGGTGCTACTGTGATTCCTCGCAGGGAACAAAAGGTGTTAGTCCTAAGGAGCGTTAACTACACACACCTCCGCAGGAGACACCATCATCAACGGTGGGTCGTCAGGCGCCTGTGCCAACCCCATCCAGATTAGTGGCGCCGACGGCCTGATGCCGCTCCCCTGCTCCGGGCGCGACGCGAGCTTGGGGGCTCGTAGCTGTCATCGCTTGTATCCAGAGTCACATGAAGCTCGGGGGAGTAGCTGGATTCTCCGGTTCCTCCACTGCTGCCTGAGGAGCTGCTGGGGAGGCGATTGGCCGGCCTGGCCCTCGCCACGTCGGTACCCCGGCCGCTATCCTTGGGACAGCACTCCAACCGGCGTCCTTCCGCGTCAAAGACCTTGAAGAACATCAAGGAGGCGCCATCATATTCCAGATGAATTACAAGGGCACGCCCTGTCCGGCAGACCTAGGCGTCAAAGACCTTGCCCGGAGCGACGACCGCAACCTCCGCTCGTCACAAGGGTGTTGCAGTCAGCGTGATGCAGCCAGAGCTCCAGAGACCCACAGATCGGGACCCCCTACCCGAGATCCGCCGGTTTTGACACCAACATTGGTGCTTTCATTGAGAGTTCCACTGTGTCGTCTTTGTCAGGCTCAATGGCTCCTTCAATCATCATCAACGATGCTGTCCAGGGTGAGACTTTCCTCCCCGGACAGATCTTCGTGTTCGGTGGTTTCGCGCTGCAGGCCAATTCGCTTGGCCGCCTGGAGCAGATCGATAGCTATGCCCCCGGCCATCAAATCCGGTTCGGAAACCTGAACTACACGGCGGATATCCGCGGAGACTTGATCTTCGGCGGATTCGGGCCAGCGCCAGGAGCGCCGAACAGTCACGATGAGAACGGCTTAGACCTGCTGTCAGACGTTGCATGGGATATCACCCCGGCAGAAGCCTCAGATCTAAATCCGGGGCAGGTTTCCTCGCCCAAGGACGGAGGGCTGGACCCCGCCCCGCAGGCCATACCCTCATCGGCGATGGAGCCGAGCACATGTCTCACCTCTGAGGGAGCCTGTGAATCCAGACCCCCGGATTCATACCCGGATGTATGTTCCAGTCCGCGCGCCCCCGAGCCCGCCGATCCTGGTTGGGCTTCGGTGATGGAGTTCACTGCGGCGGATGTCTTTCAGCACTCGCCCTTCGGCGACATGCTGGACTTATTGAAGTCTCTCTCCTTGTCGGGAGACTCCGGGCCGAATTATGTCTGGCTCGAGTGGGAAGCAGACAGCGACGGAATTCGTTGCCCACCCACCACCCACTTCATTGCCACGATCGATGATCTAACCAACATGCTTGACTTCGACTCCGAAGACATCGACGGTATGGACGACGATGTAGGAGAATTATAGGAGCCACCGCTCACCGGGCGGTGGACGGCCACCTCCTCATATGATATATATATGGTGGACACTCCGAAGGAAAGTAATGGCGATGAGGCAACGGAGGACAACCCCTCGGGAAGAAAACCAAAGAATGGGCGTCGTCGGCCCCACTCCAAGCCCGCCATAGCAACACCGGCCCCGGAGATGAAGATAATCCGGATGGCGCCAAAGAAGAATATGACCCTGACCAGCCCGCCTTCGAGCAGGCCGAACAGGAAGATGAGCAGGTCAGCCCAGAAGAACAGGCGACAGACGCATACCCGGAGGAGGACAACTACATGCCCCCTCCGAAGACGAGATTATCCTTGGCGATGACGAATTCGGCATGCTTGAGGATCCCGTGGAGTAGGAGCGCTTCAAGCATAGGCTTATAGCCACTGCAAGGAGCCTGAAGAAGAAGCAGCAGCAGCTCCAAGCTGATCAAGACCTGCTCACAGATAGATGGACTGAAGTCCTGGCAGCCGAGGAATATGGACTCGAACGCCAAACGGCTGACCGGCCACCCCGTGGCCGGGATAAAACGGGGTACCAGCCCGGATACTAGCCCACACCCCCACGCCGATACAATACGGCTCAGGGCAACAGGCACGACCTGCAAGATATTGTGGAAAACAAAGCAGGACAGCCAAGATCAATCTACGGATCGAGGGGGCGTGCCCAGCACGCGACGATGACCGCTGTGTCAGATACATCATCAACAAGTCCGGCCGGGCCGAACATACCAACCCAGACCAATCCGACCTGCGTAGCCACATAGCTCGACACAGAGGCGCCGCACACCCCCTCTGCTTCACTGACGAAGTAATGGATCATGAATTCCCAGAAGGGTTCAAACCCGTAAACATCAAATCATACGATGGCACAACAGACCCCGCGGTATGGATCGAAGATTCCCTCCTCCACATTCACATGGCCCGCGGAGATGATCTACACGCCTCAAGTATCTCCCCCTTAAGCTCAAAGGACCAGCCCGGCACTGGTTAAATAGCCTGCCAGCAAATTCCATTGGCAGTTGGGAAAACCTGGAAGACGCATTCCTTGACAACTTCTAGGGCACATATGTGCGACCACCAGACGCTGATGACCTGAGCCACATTACTCAACAGCCCAGAGAGTCAGCCCGGAAATGCTGGACTCGGTTCCTCACTAAAAAGAACGAAATAGTCGACTGTCCGGACGCTGAAGCCCTGGCGGCTTTTAAGCATAATATCCGTGACGAGTGGCTCGCTCGACACCTCGGCCAGGAAAAACCCAGGTCTATGGTAGCTCTCACAACCCTAATGACCCGTTTTTGCGTGGGTGAGGATAGCTGGTTGGCTCGCAGCGGCACCACGCCACATTCCGGCACTTCGGACGGTCGCGATTCTAACGGCAAGCCACGACGCAACAGACATAAGAGAAGGAACAACGGCGACAACACTGAAGACACGGCAGTCAACGCCGGATTCAGCGGACCTAAGTCCGGACAGCGGAAAAAGCCATTGAAAAGAAATAATCAGGGACCGTCCAGTCTGGACCGCATACTAGAGCGCTCATGCCAAATTCATGGCACACCGGACAAACCAGCCAACCACACCAATAGAGACTGCTGGGTGTTCAAACAGGCCGGCAAGATAAACACCAAAAACAAGGACAAGGGGCTGCACAGTGACGATGACGATGAGCCCCGGCGTTCGAATACGGGGGGGGGGGGGGCAAAAGAAATTCCCCCCCCCCAGGTGAAAACGGTCAACATGATCTACGCCACCCACATCCCCAAGCGGGAACGGAAGCGGGCACTACGGGACGTCTATGCGATGGAGCCAGTCGCCCCCAAGTTCAATCGATGGTCAGCTTGTCCGATCACCTTTGACCGTAGGGATCACCCTACCAACATCCGTCACGGTGGCTCAGCCGCATTGGTCTTAGACCCAATCATCGACAGATTCCACCTCACGCGTGTCCTTATGGACGGAGGCAACAACCTGAACCTGCTTTATCAGGATACAGTGCGCAAGATGGGCATTGATCCTTCAAGGATCAAGCCCACCAAAACTACCTTTAAAGGTGTTATTCCTGGAGAAGAGGCCCGCTGCATGGGCTCTATAACATTGGAAGTGGTCTTCGGATCCCCAGACAACTTCAGGAGTGAAGAGCTAATCTTCGACATTGTCCCTTTCCGCAGTGGCTACCACGCACTGCTCGGGCGAACCGCATTCGCAAGATTCAATCCGGGTGCCACACTATGCATATCTCAAGCTCAAGATGCGGGGACCGCGTGGGGTCATCATTGTCAATGGAAATATGGACCGCTCCCTTCGAACAGAAGAGCATACAGCAGCCCTCACGGTAGAAGTACAATGCGGCCTCCTCCGACAAACCAATCCGGCGACAACTTCAAGCACTATCAAACGAGTCCGGAGCACCCCGCAACAGGATCAACATGAATGTCAAGATCGTGATTAGCAGTCTGGCCTCCGCTCAAGCCCCTCCAAAGCAGCATTCGTGCCACGCGTACACAATGACACACTCGATATACCTTGGGCATAGGCGGAGGCGCATCAACGACTCAGTCGATAATGCGGGTAACCGCTAAATACCTTCATACGCTTTCCCTTTTACCTTTTAGGACACCGCGTTTGTGCAGCATCCTCAGAAGAGTCGAATTGCCGGACTCATATGGAAGAGACATCCAAGGAGGCAACAGACGTTGTGCGCAGAAGGAAATACCCAGGTGGAATCTATTTACGATCATTATACCTGCTTCATCTATCTGTACACAGCTTGCCCTGGATAGGACATGTCAAATAATCCTATGTTTATCTCTGCTTAATGCATCCATTGTAAACATACGCTTAAACGTATTTTTCGTCAATGGGAGATTATATATAGCGTCAGCTTATTATCCTTATTTGAGTATTTTTCTCTTATAAATGTTTATTTGGTATTGCATCCATACACCTTGGTACGGCCAGTTTGCCAGGGGCTTCTGATGGCGCCCCGAAGTATGGCAAATAAAGTCCGAACACTTTAAACAGTGCGGCACCCCAAACTTATAGCATTATATGCATCAGCTCCGAATCATGTCTTGGGTGTACAGTTGGGATAGCCCGGCTCCCTTGTTTTGGTGCCTTACGTTCCATTATATCGGCTAAGGTAGCGCAGGGAGAACTACTGTGATTGTGTCCCGGTTCTTCTGGACGAGCACCTCAGTAGAGAAAGCCGAAAATTGACCGACATGATGTGGCGAGAGCTGGTCGCTGTTCGAGAGGTACTAAAATCCTTCAAGATTTTCCGCTTTAGGCGATAAATCGGCCTTGTCCGGTCTAGGCATATATAGCGTCCCAATTCGGCCTTCCGGATTCTGGGGGCTTCGCTGAAATATAAAATTGTAGACTTCTATGGCTAAGTGAAAGTTGTAAAGCCGCATAGTCTGATTGCCTCGTTCACTGTGCCAGACACCTCCTTAAGGGACCAAACAATTGGATAAAGAGTGTCCGGGTTTTCCACAAACACCCCAACGCTAGTCACGTGGGGGCGGAAGCCGACGACTGGCCTACTTTTAGGATTTTATAAACAGCCACACAGAAGGTAATATTTTAAATAATAAAAGCACTACATAGCGCAAGTAACTTCGTCCTTAAAATACAAGCATGACAGAAGTGAATTCATTCATAAATGGTGTCCTTGACACATTCGTCAGCCACGAGACGAGCACCCTTCATAACGCCATCATAGTACAGCTCGGGATGGAGATGCGCCTTGCCCTTCGGTGGCCCGTCCTTGACCAGCTTCTCTGCATCCATCTTGCCCCAATGCACTTTGACGCGGGCAAGGGCCCGGCGGGCACCCTTGATGCACACAGATTGCTTGATCACCTCAAGCCATGGGCAGGCATCCACCATCCTCTTGATCAGGCCGAAGTAGCTACTTGGCATGAGCTCACCAGGCCACATCCGGACTATGAAACCTTTCATAGCCAGTTCGGCCGCCCTGTGGAGTTCGACCAACTGCTTCAGTTGGTCACTCAGAGGCATCGGGTGTTTAGCCCCAGCATACAGGGACCAGAACAGTTTCTCGGTTGAGTTCCCCTCCTGGGCATAGTAGAACTCCGCAGCATCTGATACGCTGCGTGGCAGATCTGCGAATGCCCCTAGAGAGCTCCGAATTCGAGTAAGTAAAAGAAACGCCTCCTCCACATGTTTTCTTTGCATAAAGAACTTCTTACCTGCTGCTATCTTCTTGGCCTCCTGGATCTCATGCTGTGCTTTCTCGGCTTAGGCCTTGGCGTCTTTTAAGCTCATAAGGGCCTTCGCAAGCTCGGCCTCTTTCGCCTTCAGATCATGCTCCACGGACTCGCATTTATTGCCGAGGTCCTGGAGCTCTCGCTGTACCTCACCCATAGCACTTTGCTTCTCGCACTCCTTACACTCCAAGGCCGCCCTGTCTTCGGCCTCGGACTGCGCCTTCTTCAGGGACGCCACTTCGGCGGTGTCCCCTATCACATGGTCACGACACTTAGATGTTAGAGCCACCAATTTTGCCTATCCTTAAATACATAAGAGCAGGAATTACTTACCCTTGTTCTCTTTGAGCTACCTCCTCGTGAGGTTGAGCTCTCCCTGCGCCTGCTCCAGGTCCCGCTTCAGTTTGGCAACCTCGGCAGTACGGGCAGCAGCAGCAAGCAGCACAACCTGCTTATTCATAATAATTCTTATGATTAGACTCATGCGGATTATAATTGACCCTCTGCTTGGCTTTTCTTTCCGAACGCCAAACAGAGTATCAGGGGCTACTACCTGTCGGGTGGTAATTTAGCACATATTTATTACTTACCTCGAAGCCTGTTAGGAGGCTGGAGCAAGCTTCGGTTAGTCTGCTTTTGGCGGACGAAACCTTCTGAATCACTGTACTCATAAGAGTACGGTGCCCCTCATCCAAGGAAGTGTCGTAAAGTGCTTCCAGCAGACCGTCTGGCACCTCGTGCGCAACGGAAGTCCGCAACACAGACGGCTCGCCCTCCCTAGTGAGGGGTCGCCCGCCTGAGTCCAGAACCATCGAAGGTTCTGAAATTGTGTTCGACTGAGAGCTTGGCTGGCCATGGCTCTCACCGACACGATCCGCGGGGATCTTGAACCTCGCGTGTCCGACATCTGGGACCCCGCCTCGGGGTGTCTCTAGAGTCACCTCCCCCCGCTCTGGGAGCCTTTGGGACAACACCTCTGTGTCGTCCGCGGGTTGAGGAGTAGTGGCCGTCGGAAGCGAATTCATCTCCCTGGCCAGACTGCACATATGTTCGGCATTACAAATACAAAAACTGTGAAGTGAAGTCATGATAAAATGCAGACACTTACGATCGCGCTAGGGGCTTTCCCCTGGGCAGCCACCCTTCCCCGCTGAGAGCGGCCGTGGCGGAGTAGTCCGGAAGGGGCCCCTTCCCCTTCTTGGACAACCCAGCCTCCCCCTCCGGGGCGGCTTTTCTTTTCTTCCCGTCCCCAGTGCGGGGAGGTGGAATTTCTTCTTGATTCCCCCCGCCTCTGCGGGAGGAATCTGTCTCGTCGTCATCCGATGACAGGGGTATGACGGCCTTGCGCCGGGGGCCTTTTCCGACCCCCTGGCGCGCCTCCTCGGACCCCTCATCCTTCCCGGATAGGGCGTCTTCTTCTTCTTCCTCCTCCCCTTCGTGGGAGGAGTCCGCCTCGTCGTCTTCGGACGTGGCTTCTGGCACGACTTTACGCCGGAGACCCTTTCGGATCCCCGGGGCCTTCTTCTCGGCCTTCTTCTCCGGCACCTTGTATGGTGCCGGGACCAGCATCTCCGTCAGGAGAGCATCGGCTGGGCCTTTCGGCAGCGGACCGGGCAGTAAACCCGCTCCGGTGTCTCCACATAATCCTGAAGCGAATATGCACAACTACTTAAAGCACTCCCAATGAATATATTGGAGAAAACTGGGTCGGGTGTTAGTCGGAGGACTCACGGGCCTAGGAGCCCACGCGGCATGAATCCCGCGGTCTTCGGATGTGGGAGGAGGTACTTCGGAGGCCTTGAACAGCACCTTCCATGCGCATTTGTGCGTCATGTCGTAGAGCCACTGGAGCGTCTGGTGCTCGGTTGGGACGAACTCCCACAGATTGACTGCCCGCCTCTGGCAGGGCAAGATCCGGTGAACGAGCATGACCTGGATCACGTTGACAAGTATCCGTTTCAGCTAGGACCGCCCCCAGGGCTGCATCATTCCCACGTCGTGTGGGTTCATCCCTGCGGCATGTATCCGTTTTGCTTATGTCTGCTGCTTACCTTGTTGGGGGCGCCCCTCGGGCTGCATCATCCGCAAGCCGCTCGGGCCTGACCTAGTGGCGTTTGCTTTCTCTACATCTATCTAAGTTGATCTGGTTCTTCATGATTAACCTGCTTGAGATAATCGCCCGCTCGATTGACACCTACCTTTGGATCCGCTCACTCTGGCATGGCGCTTGCGCATGGGTCCGTCCCTGCAACACTGACAAATCTGAGTGGTCGAGCTCTAGCTGCGGCAGCCCCGCATAGCGCTACCTCGCCAGGCCCTCAGTGCCTCAATCACTCCCTCGGAGTAACCAATGGCTAGCTGGCAACCGTAACGACAGACCTTGTTTTCCCTCATGATTGGTGTACAGGATCCGCTTCAGGAATAGCATGGGGGCGTCGTGAGCTCCCTTTCCCTCTCTCCTATACGGTCCGCTCGCACGTTAAAAGGGGGGCGCCTGAGCATCGCGACTCATGGGCTCCTACTCGCTCTCCAGCCCTCACCCCCTGGCCTTGACCCACGACATCGCGACATGTCATACCAGCAGCGACTGAGCTCGCTCGAGGGCCGGGACCTGAGGACGTAGAGCATGAAGGAAAGTGCAGGGAAGAGGGGAGAAGCTCACGAGGACCTGACCCAGCAACACCCCAGCTGCCGGCACGCAGGCCCGGCACCTCGCCGAGGAACTACTCCAAACTTATGAGATAAGTCACGCAAAAGCTAAATCGACTCAACGCCAAACCCTCGCCTAGTGCAGCTCTGTCACGGCAACGTTGCCTGCCTTTCTCGCCCAGCGGAGGCTGCTTGAGCGCTAAAGGGGACCTCCTGAGCATCGTGACTCAGGGGCTCTTATTGGACCTTGGGCCGCTCACCTCCTGGCCTTGACCATGGCATCGCGACCTGGCATACCAGCGACGGATGAAGCCTGCCTGGGGACTGGGACCTGTCAGCGTAGAGCATCAAGCCCTCGTGAGGAAAGAAAGGGGGAGCTGAGCCGGGGCAGGACACGCATCTCACATCGATTCATAATAAGGATATACAATTCACAAAAGACACGGCAGGTGCCTTACATAGCCCCGCGGGGTGCTACTGTGATTCCTCGCAGGGGACAAAAGGTGTTAGTCCTAAGGAGCGTTAACTACGCACACCTCCGCAGGAGACGCCATCATCAATGGTGGGCCGTTAGGCGCCGGCGCCAACCCCATCTAGATCAGTGGCGCCGACGGCCTGATGCCGCTGCCCTGCTCCAGGCGCGACACGAGCTTGGGGGCTCATAGCTGTCGTCGCTCGTCTCTAGAGTCACATGAAGCTCGGGGGAGTAGCTGGATTTTCCGGCTCCTCCACTGCTGCCTGAGGAGCTGCTGGGGAGGCGATTGCCCGGCCTGGCCCTCGCCACGTCGGTACCCCGGCCGCTTTCCTTGGGACAGCACTCCATCTAGCGTCCTTCACATCGAAGACCTTGAAGAACATCAAGGAGGCGCCATCATATTCCAGATGAATTACAAGGGCACCCCTTGTCCGGCAGACCCGGGCGATCTCGCCCCAGCCCTGGGTCATGAAGACCTTGCCCGGAGCGACGACCGCAACCTCCGCTCCAGTCGCAAGGGTGTTGCAGTCAGCGTGCTGCAGCCAGAGCTCCAGAGACCCACTCGGCGGCATCTCGAAGGCGAAGGAGGGAGGAAGGCAAATCCAGGAGCGCGGAGGCATAGCGGCGTGAAGCACGAACTCGCGGGAAGAGCCCTCGGCGTGGACGCCAGGGGTGACGATGCGCACCGCCGTGACTCGCCGGTGTCACCGTCGGTGTTGCTCGGCGTCTTCCCCTCCAGGGCCCTCGATTCGGGCATACAAGGGCAACGGAAACCCAGGCGGCGGCCGCTCATACCAGGGCCACGACGTCTCCTACCATGCGGTCGCGTCGTAGCGGCCGGGGACGGGGCGCTTCTTCGGCGGGAGAGGATCGGGACCCTCTCGGGGAGCCTTCCCCTTCTCTTCCGCAGAAAACCGGCGGATCGGCGCCATTAGCGTAAGGTGAAGCAAGGGCGAGGAAGAAGAAGAAGGAGAGAAGCAGGAAGAGATGGACTGCGGGGGCTCTCTCCCGTCCGTACTTATAGTCCGGAGGAGGCTAACCGTCGGCCTCCATGATCACAGGTAATCATGACACATTTCAGCATGCAGGGACTTGTCAAGTCGAGCAGTTGCCGAGGCAGCATGGGGAAGCGAAGACGCCCACGTCCAATTAACCGCCACGCGGCGCCCAAGGCCGTAGGCTAATGGGGACCGCGGTGCTCCGCACTTGCCCCTTCGCTTCTCTGCTAAGCCAAGTCCGAGCGCGCCTTGGGCCCGGGGGCTACTGTCAGCGTTCTGGGAACGGGGGGGTCTCAAGACTTGCCTACCTGCGGCCTGCGGCATGGCTCAAGTGGTGGTCCAGTACGGCCCATCTTCATCTGCACAAGACTCAAGACCCTCGCGAGGGGCCAAGCCTCGCGGGGCGGACGATGCAAGGCTTCCTCAGGGACACCCTCGCCAGGAAGGCTCGCGAGGAGGCAGAGAGATCAAGGCAGGGTACCTTGCGAGGTGCTCGTGACGCAAGCCATGACAATCGAGACCAGGCGGGCATCAGGCGGGTGCCGTCCCATGCAGTGTCCTTGTTTCCTCTTTGGTGCAAAGGGGGAAAGCACAGGCGTGGAGTATCGAGGCATCAGGCAAAGGTTGCCATTTTAGTGCAACGAGACCAAGACCAGCGGAGTGGCAGGATGGAGGTCATCGTGGAGCCCAAGACGGCGTCATCGCTAGTGCTTTTGGCAGCCGAAGACCAACTTTAGTCAGGATAGCTTGTACTAGATGTTCCCCTTCAAAATGGCCGTTGTTGGCGCCCTTCCCGCTCAATATTTGGGAAGAGGCCCAGGGCCTCTCTTTATAGGGCTAGCCACCACGGTAAGGGGGCAAGGAGAAGATAGATCGAGTACACATTAGAGAGAGACAGGCGATCGAACTCACCCAAGCAGTTCATCGCACCAGCTCAAGAACACCTCTCGCGAGGCTGTTCTTCCCCTGTACTATTCATCATCAGCCCCAGAGGCATCCACCACACCACACATTGGAGTAGGGTATTACACCACAATGGTGGCCCGAACCAGTATAAATCTTGTGTCCCTAGTGTTGTTCATCGTTTTCAGCTTAGAACTCATGAGGCGATCGGACGTAGATCGGTAAGGGAGAGATCTTCGTGCGCACCCCAGAGTTCGAACCTTAAGGGTCTGCCGGAACCCAACATCCGACATAAACCCCATCTTTTTATCCTCGATGGCAACAATACAATATGTGCCTTGCTGCCCCTGCTGTCACTCGGAAAGGATACCGCAAGATTGAACCCAAAGCTAAGCACTTCTCCCACTGCAAGAAAGATCGATCTAGTAGGCCAAACCAAACTGATAATTCAAAGAGACTTGCAAAGATAACCAATCATACATAAAATAATTCAGAGGAGATTCAAATACTTCTCATAGATAAACTTGATCATAAATCCACAATTCATCGGATCTCGACAAACACACCGCAAAAAGAGTTACATCAAATAGATCTCCAAGAAGATTGAGGAGAACTTGGTATTGAGATTCAAAGAGAGAGAAGAAGCCATCTAGCTAATAACTATGGACTCGAAGGTCTGTGGTAAACTACTCACAACTCATCGGAGAGGCCTTGGAGATGATGTAGAGGCCCTCCATGGTCGATTCCCCCTCCGGCGGAGCGCCGACGAAGGCTCCAAGATGGGATCTCGCGGATACAGAAGGTTGCGGCGGTGGAATTAGGTTTTTGTGGTGCTCCTCGATGTTTTTAGGGTATGGGAGTATATATAGGCGAAGGAAGTACGTCGGTGGAGCAACGAGGGGCCCACGAGGGTGGGGGCGCCCCCACCCCCAGGGGGCGCGCCAGGCACCCTCGTGGCCGCCTCGTTTGTTGCTTGACATCCACTCCAAGTCTCCTGGTTGGCATTTATTCCGAAAAGATCGCTCTCGAAGGTTTCATTCCGTTTGGACTCCGTTTGATATTCCTTTTCTTCGAAACACTGAAATAGGCAAAAAAACAGCAATTCGAGTTGGGCCTCCGATTAGTAAGTTAGTCCCAAAAATGATATAAAAGTGTAAATTAAAGCCCATAAACATCCAAAATGGGTAATATAATAGCATGGAACAATCAAAAATTATAGATACATTGGAGACGTATCAATCCCCCGTTCGGAAACGAGAAAACCGAGTAACTTTCCGCCTGGGACCCCGAATGTGCACTTTTATGGATTGAGCTTGATATCATATCTTCTTAAGTTGGCAAAGGTTTCGGCGAGGTCAGTCAGCAGCTTGGAACCTTTGCGTGACTTAACCACTCTGTCATCCATGTATGCTTCCACATTCCGACTGATTTGAGTGAGCAGGCACTTCTGAATCATGCGCGTGAATGTGGCACTAGCATTCTTGAGGCCAAAGGGCATAGTAACATAGCAAAAACACCTGAATGGGGTGATGAAAGATGTCTTTATCTCGTCGGGTCCATACAATCAGATCTGATGGTACCTGGAATAAGCGTCCAAAAAGGACAATCGCTCACATCCCGTAGTTGAGTCGACTATCGGGTCAATGCCGAGCAGAGGAAAATGATCTTTCGGGCAGGCACGATTGATGTGCTTGAAAACAATACACATTCGAAGTGATTTATCTTTCTTGGGGACCATAACGACATTGGTGAGCCACTCGAAGTGCTATATCTCATGGATGAACTCGGCAACCAGAAGCCAAGCCACCTCCTCGCCAATCGCCTTTCTCTTCTCCGCGGCGGACCGACGGAGATGCTCTTTAACAGGTTTTGATTTTGAGTCGACTCGCAAACGGTGCTCAACCAGTCCTCTGGGTAATCCTGGCATGTCAGATGGCTTCCATGCAAAGATGTCCCAGTTCTCACGGGGGAACTGGATGAGCGCTTCTTCCTATTTGCTGTCGAGTGTCATTGAGATATGGGTCAGAGTAGCATTGGGGTCGGTCGGGTGAATGTGAATCGGCTTTGTCTAGCTGGCCGACTGGAATGCGGACTCCGAGGCAGGCCTCTTGGCACACAGCAAATCACTCAGATCTGCATTTTTCTGGTATTCTTGAAACTCTACCGTTGCCATCTGCTCATCGGCGATCTTCGAACCGTTCTGGAGACAATCTTGTGCTCTCTGCCGGTTTCCAGTGATCACGCCTTTGGGGCCAGGCATCTTTACCTTGAGGTACACATAGCTCGATCGAGCCATGAAGCTAGCATAAGCAGGTCTGCCTAGAATAGCATGATAGGCACTGTCAAAATCCACTACCTCAAACGTCAACTTTTCCTTTCAGTAATTCATGGAATCACCGAAAACCACATTAAGAGTGATCTGACCGAGTGAATCGACTTTCTTTCCTGGGATGATACCATGGAATCTCATGTTGCTCTCACTGAGTTTGGACATCGGAATGCCCATCCCCAGGAGGGCCTCAGCGTACAATATATTCAGTCCACTGCCACCATCCATCAAAACCTTGGTCAGTCGGGTGCCCCCAACGACTGGGTCGACCACCAACGCTTGCCACCCAGGGGTAGCGACGTGCGGCGGTTGATCGGACTGGTCGAATGTAATAGGGGTTTTTGACCACTTCAAATCTCTTGGCGTTGCCGGAGCAACCATGTTCCCTCTCTGTTAATAACTTCCAGTCGACTTTTGCTCTCGAGGTCAGCAAAAATCACCAAAGTGGCATTAACATTGGGGTAACCACCATCTTCCTCTCTATCTTCCTCCTTATCAGACTCTTTGTTCTTTTCACTGGGTTGGCTTTCTCGGAAGCTCTGAATCAGGAGTCGACACTATCGAGTGGTATGCTTGGGGATAATCAGATTCCCCTCTTCATCCTTTTTGGTGTGTATATGACACGACAAATCAAGTACATCATTTGCTGCTTGATCTTTCACTTTTTTAGGGGTCCAAGGCCCCTTGGGCTTCCCTTTCAACTTTCCTTGGTTCAATACTGCTGCTTCGGTGGGGCCCGCCGCCTCAGCCTTTCGATTCTGCTTCCGACTGGAGTTTCCTCCTCCGGTGTCCTGGGCGACTGGTCTATTCTTGCCACTCTGGAGTCGGTCCTCCTCTTCGCCGTTGGCGTACTTGGTGGCAATCTCCATCATCCAAGTCAGAGTCATGTCTCCGGTCCGACCGAACTTCAGATTGAGCTCTCTGTAGCGAACGCCTTCTTTGAAGGCACAAACTTCTTGGTGATCCAATACATTCTCCACTGTGTGGTGAAGAGTGATCCATCTCTGGATATAATCTCTCAAGGTCTCATTCTGTTTCTGCACGCAATGCTGCAATTCCGACAAACCGGCAGGTCTCTTGCAGGTGCCCTCAAACATTTTGGTAGACATTCGGGCCAACTCATCCCAACTGAAAATGCTTCCGGGGGCCAACTGATTCAGCCAAGCCCTGGCAGAACCTTCAAGCATCAAAGGGAGGTGCTTCATGGCCACCTCATCGCTACCGCCACCAATATGCACATCCACTCGCTAGTCTTCCAACCAAGTGTCAGGCTTCGACTCCCCTATGAACTTACTGACGCCAGTCGCCAATCTCAAGTTGTGAGGGATCTCAATGGCTCGGATGGCCCTTTCGAAACACTCAGGGCCAGAAACATGGACTCTGCTTCCTCCGGGCCTGTCTCTATCCAACCCTTCTCTGTATGCTCTGTTCCGGTCGACCAAACCTTGAACAAGGACTGACCTCGCGTTGAACCCAGGCTCTCTTGGGTCGACTGGAACCCTGCGGTCATTACCATACGGCGCCTGTCGTCATACCGCCGGGGTGCATATGACCCGTCCCTCGGAAGGGGCGAAGGCACTCGACGGTGATTGTCACGGGCGTACTCATGATCAAACTCTGCATGAGCCCTTCCTAGGTGCCGATCTCGGCGGTGATCACGATCTTCATGCCGCAAAGGCGACCCAGGACTGTGTCCTGACTGAATTGTATCTGCCCTTACCGACCTACTGTGGATCCTGTTCCGCGACTGAGAAACGAGGGAGTTCAGCTCGCATGCTACTCGGAGCAGCGCTCTGATCTGTTCCAAGCCCCTTCCAGCCTCTAAATAGGACGGTTGAATAGACTCTGCTATATGCACAGCAGCTGCAAGATTCTAGATTGGAGTGCGGAATACCTGAGGTTCAAGCGGAAACAACTGTCGTTGACGTCTACTGGATTCGGGGATCAGTCGATGGGCGCATTCGTCGAGAGAATGTTGGAGATTCTCCAAATGAGTGCGCTCAGCCAGCGTGGCCAGGCGCGCAGCCTCCAAGGCCCGAGCCTTGGCGGTTTCCCTATGATGGGGGTCTGGAGGGCCTCCACATTGCAGCGGTGCAGCTCTTCCCTCTGTTGTGAATTGAGAGGTTGGGGCTCGTACTCCTTGTGGCCGAATGACGGGTTGTCACTGTCACCGTTGCCATTGTTGCAGCGAAACCCGGGTGGGCTACGATGGGAGTCGACCACGAGAACTTCTACCGCGGGGTCACAGCTCCCGCTCTCGGAAAATGTACCTGCAGAGCCAGTCGACAGGTCGACTAGACCGCAGCGAAATTGTCGGGCTCGATTGCTGCGACTTAGCGGTGGCCGTCTGGCGAGCCACCGCATGCTTCACCCACCGCTAGAGCCGCGACTGACCAGATCGCTTGCGGCTGCGTCCACAGGAGTGAGAAGGCGACATGAAGATCGACCGATACGGAGTCGACGGCTGTCGTAAGAGGATGCCACAGGCACTCGCGCGGAAGTGCAACGATCCGCTGATTGGGAGAGCCTCGACATCGAGGGGGGCTTCTTGGAGCCAGGCGGAGTCGTCGGCGACGAAAGTGAGGGCATTGAGTCGGAATTCGCGGCCCATGACCGTACCGCCACCAGAAACCATGTTGATGAAGATCATAGAAAATGCAACCTCGCCAGAAGTCGCTAAGACGCTTGGCCCCAAGGTGGGTGCCAACTGTCGTGGTACTAAGTCTAACAGTAAGAGTAGGGGGTACGTATGAGGAGGCGAGGCCCTAGCTACAGCGAGATTATACACACGAGTTACAAGTTCAGGCCCCTCTCGGAGGAGGTAAAAGCCCTACGTCTCAGTGCCCTGAGGTAGTCGACTGGAATATGGATGTGTGTTAGTGCTACCTTTTGAGCATGCGTTGGTTTTCCCTTGAAGAGGAAAGGGTGACGCAGCAATGTAGCGTCAGTATTTCCCTCAGTTTTTGAGAACCAAGGTATCAATCCAGTAGGAGGTTACATGCAAGTCACCTTGTACCTGCACAAACAAATAAGAACCTTGCAACCAACTCGATAAAGGGGTTGTCAATCCCTTCACGACCACTTGCAAAAGTGAGATCTGATAGAGATAATAAGATAAATATTTTTGGCATTTTTGTTGTATAGATTGAAAAGTAAAGATTGCAAAATAGTAAACGAGGTGCAATGTAAATAAAAGAGATATAAAACGATGGAAAAGAGACCCGGGGGCCATAGGTTTCACTAGTGGCTTCTCTCAAGATAGCATATCTTACGGTGGGTGAACAGATTACTGTCGAGCAATTGATAGAAAAGTGCATAGTTATGAGAATATCTAGGCATGATCATGTATATAGGAATCATGTCCGTGACAAGTAGATCGAAATGATTCCGCATCTACTACTATTACTCCACACATCAACCGCTATCCAGCATGGATCTAGAGTATTAAGTTCATACACTACTAGGAAAATGCTTATAGGTAGACATTTAGTAGTAGCGTTGGTTAGATACCCCTCGCTACTGCTATTTAGCAGTAGCACTGGATTTCACGGCCAGCGCTACTGCTAATGGGCCACGCTCTCGGCCCCCCATTGCAGCTTTAGCTATAGCGCTGGTACCCCTCCCCCGCGCTGCCGCTAAGCCCACCTCTTCCTCCCGCGCCGGCCTTGCGCACCACCCCTCTCCCCTCACTCACACTCACACGCTCACACCACCAGATTGAATCCATCAGTCGTCCCTCGATCCGGCTGCCGCCCCCGCGTCCTACTCCGGCCGCCCTCCCCCGCGCCGGCCCTCCTCCCCTGTCGCCCCCCCCCCCCCGCACCAGCCATCCTCCCCCGCCGGTCGCCCCCCCCCCCCCCGCGCCGGCCCTTCTCCATCGAGAGAGGTACTCCTCCCTCCTTCCTCCTCCTCCCTCCCTCCCTAGTTATAGTTATTAGAGAGTAGTTAATTGTTTTGAATCCTAGTTGAAAAAATGTAGGTTCTTAGAATAATGTAGGTGTTTTAGTTGAATTTTTAGGTGTTTTAGTTAAATTTGTAGGCGTTTTAGTTAAAAATGTAGGTTCTTAGAATAATGTAGGTGTTCTTAGAATAATGTTGAATTTGTTTTAAGCGTATTTAAAAGAGTTTTAGGTGTTTTAGTTGTTTTAGGTGTAGTTAACAGAATTTTAGGTGGTTTAGTTGTTTTAGGTGTGGTTAACAGAATTTTAGGTGTTTTAGTTGTTTTAGGTGCAGTTAACAGAATTCTAGTTATTTTTTAGTTAAAGCAATTGTTGTTATTTTTTAGTTCAATCAATTTTTCCTGTTATATGCAAATTTGCAGTGGACATGTCATATTTTGAACATGTCATATTTTTCCGAGTGGCCTATGTTTTGCCAGAAATGTCGTTTGTTTATGTTCTAGCAAATTTCAGGCGCTCGATTGGTCCTGTTTTTAGCAAAGGTCATGCCAAATTTTTCTAAGTGTTTATTAATTTTGTTTTCATAATTAAGCATTTTGTTCTCGACGTCGATGATGCCTATCCCGCATCCTCATCGTCGGCTCGGTGGAGGATTCCTGGTTGAGCCGAGGGGCCATGTCCGGGACTGGGCTCCACCGGGCTGGTACTGGGTTGTGCTACCTTCTGGTGAGCGCAGCTTAGTGAGGAGCCAGCCCGTCGTCGACCCGGAGCTTCTTTGGTGGCGGTCACGTGGGCCTGCATCGGTGGAGAGGCTTGAGTCCCCTGCGCAGGTGGTACAACACCGTGTCATGGAAGAGAATGCGCACGTCCAACGCTACTTGGTTGCGTTGGCGAATGGCCGGTTCTCCAATACCTGGCAGTTTCTTTGGGGATCTCACCGGAGCTATGATCCGGTGATGGTTCCTTCTCTTCGGGTGTCCACCGCGGCACACTGATCCTAGAGGAGCTATTATTCGAGATGTATTAGTGACATTATATGATGATCTTTGCTACAAACTACTATATATGTATCGATGATGGCTTATTAATTACCTATTAGTTATTTGCTTATTGAATGCAAAAGATGAGCGCGGTTTGTGCTACAAACTACTATATATGTATTCATGATGGATTATATGATGATCTTTGCTACAAACTACTACAAACTGCAAATTTTAGGTCTTTTAGTTGTTATATGATGATCTTTGCTACAAACTAGTATATATGTATTCGATGATGGATTATTAATTACCTATTAGGAAATGTCTGACGATGAAAGGGAATTCGCTATATGCGATTACTGCGAAGATGAGCGCGGTCTGTGCGACACGCCTCACCTGGTAGAAGGTCGGCGCTTCAGCATCAAACTCCAAGAGACCTTCGATGTTGATACGGTACACAACGATGACAAGTTTTTTTTGTTATTTTTGCACGACTTCTCTGCTTCTTCAACGTGTAATTTCCATCTTTTACAATTCGACTAGCTTATCCCATGCCATGCAAGACGCTATGTCTTGGAGAAGATGGGTTTTGAAGATCATGGAAGCATGGAGACAAAGATAATTCAACTAAGGACCCATCATGGTTATGATTTTGCTGTAAAACTATACAATTATGTGAACTCATCCAATTTTGGTTGCCCGAATTGGGAAGCCCTTTCCAAGGCGTATGATTTTCATGAGGGTATGCTTCTCACCTTCGATCTTGGTGATCCTGACATCGACGAAAATGATATGACCATTTGGGTCCTTGTTGACACGCTTCCAGTTCTACTGCTGTGTGAGTTTCTTAAACATATTTACTAAGTAATTTATATTGTTTATTTCAAAATATTTGACAGCTTATTTCCATTGACAGCTTATTTTCATTCTTCAAAAAATGTACGGAAGATGGTAGACAAAACCTACTACTACAATGATGAAGCACAATTAACTTATAAGGAGAAAGATGGTCTTATCACATTTTTTACTGATCTTGAGAATTACAATAGCTATTACCGAATTCCTCAAAATTATGGTCAATATGTGCCACTAGTGCACGTGGTGTGCTACGGTAACATCAATGGAGATAGCATGGTAAGATTTTCTACTATTACGACATCCGTGCATCTTTTGCATAAATTTTTCTAAAACTAAACTACATTGCTAACTACAAAGTTATTACTATGTTTTTGAACAGAAAATACCGATCGATTGTGTGCCTCATCTGATGTTGCCAAGAGGTCGCGTTAATGTTATGAGCTTATGGCCACCACGGCCAGGTCAGCCGCAATATCCACATCACTCCTGTCCATACCGGATTTCTAAAAGTGAGGAAGCCATGATAATAAATGATTGGAAAAAATGTTTCAACCATTGTAGAGAGCTACTTGGAAGCAACATTGTGCGTATGCCAAGACGTGGAGACAGGATGATCTCCGTTCTTCATTATGGAGAGTCCAGTTTCCTTAATGAAGAGTCAATGCCTATCTTGTTTTATGATATTTTACCCAAGAGAGGGTAGAGTAGGTCCTATGAGAGGAGTAGGTCCTAGGTAGAATGTGTTATTATGTGCTACAATGTGTTAGAGTTGATGAGGAGGATGAGGAGTTGTGATTATGACTAGTGACCAACTTTTTTATATATGATGTCTCATTAATGAACATTGTTTGGTGGTGATGACTAGTGGTAATGAATATGCTATTTAAACAGACTAGTTCATGATGAGTTGTTATTGTATAAAAGATATATCTGTTTAAACATGTACAGCGCCAAAATATTAAAAAAAGACATAAATGTTAGCAGTAGCACTGGCCTAAAAACGTGCTACTAGTACTTGAACTTACCAGTAGCGCTGGTCTAGAAACGCGCTACTGCTACAAAATAGCTGTAGTGCCGTTGCAGTAGCGCTGGTGCCCGCGCTACTGGTAGCAAAAAAACCAGCGCTACTGGTAAGCTTTTCTCTAGTAGTGATAAGAACAGAGTGACGCATTAAGCAAGATGACATGATGTAGAGGGATAAACTCAAGCAATATGATATAAACCCCATCTTTTTATCCTCGATGGCAACAATACAGTACATGCCTTGCTGCCCTTCCTGTCACTCGGAAAGGACACCGCAAGATTGAACCCAAAGCTAAGCACTTCTCCTATTCCAAGAAAGATCAATCTAGTAGGCCAAACCAAACTGCTAATTCAAAGAGACTTGCAAAGGTATCAAATCATACATATAAGAATTCAGAGAAGAATCAAATATTGTTCATAGATTATCTTGATCATAAACCCACAATTCATCAAATCTCGACAAAAACACCGCAAAAAGTATTATATCGAATAGATCTCCAAGAAGATCGAGGAGAACTTTGTATTGAGAATCAAAGAGAGAGAAGAAGCCATCTAGCTAATAACTATGGACCCGAAGGTCTGTGGTAAACTACTCACACGTCATTGGAGAGGCTATGGTGTTGATGTAGAAGCCCTCCATGATCGATTCCCCCTCCGATGGAGCGCCGGAAAAGGCCCCAAGATGGGATCTCACGGGTACAGAAGGTTGCGGCGGTGAAAATAGGGTTTCGTGGTGCTCCTGGATGTTTTCAGGGTGTATGAGTATATATAGGCGAAATAAGTAGGTCCGTGGAGCCACGAGGGGCCCATGAGGGTGGGGGCACGCCTACCCCCCTGGGCGTGCCCTCCTACCTCATGGCCGCCTCGTTGCTTCCTTGACGTCCACTCCAAGTCTCCTGGATTGCGTTTGTTCCAAAAATGATTCTCCAGAAAGTTTCATTCCATTTGGACTCCGTTTGATATTCCTTTTCTGCGAAACACTTAAATAGGCAAAAAAAAACAATTTGCACTGGGCCTCCGGTTAATAGGTTAGTCCCAAATAATATAAAAGTGCATAGTAAAGCCCATTAAACATCCAAAACAAATAATATAATAGCATGGAACAATCAAAAATTATAGATACGTTGGAGACGTATCAAGCATCCCCAAGCTTAATTCCTGCTCGTCCTCGAGTAGGTAAATGATAAAAACAGAATTTTTGATGTGGAATGCTACCTAACATAATTTTCAATGTAATTCTCTTTATTGTGGCATGAATGTTCAGATCCAAAATATTGAAGATAAAAGTTTAATATTGACATAAAAATAGCAATACTTCAAGCATGCTAACCAAGCAGTTTATGTCTTATCAAAATAACATAGCCAAAGAAAGCTTATCCCTACAAAATCATATAGTTTGGCCATGCTTCATTTTCGTCACACAAAATGCTCTCATCATGCACAACCCTGGTTTCAGCCAAACAATTGGTTCATACTTTTTAATGCACTTCAGCCTTTTCAACCCTCACGCAATACATGAGCGTAAGCCCTGGACATAGCACTATGGGTTGAGTAGAGTATGATGATAGGGATTATGTGGGAAAACAAAAAAAGAGAAAGTCTGACATTGATGCGGCTAATCAACGGGCTATGGAGATGCCCATCAATTGATATCAATACGAGGAGTAGGGATTGCCATGCAATGGATGCACTAGAGCTATAAATGTATGAAAGCTCATCAAAAAGAAACTAAGTGGGTGTGCATCCAACTTGCGTGCTCACGAAGACCTAGGGCATTTTGAGGAAGCCCATCATTGGAATATACAAGCCAAGTTCTATAATGAAAAATTCCCACTAGTATATGAATGTGACAAAATAAGAAACTCTCTATCATGAAGATCATGGTGCTATTTTGAATCACAAGTGTGGAAAAAGGATAGTAACATTGTCCCTTCTCTCTTTTTTCTCACATTTTTTTATTTGGGCTTCTTTGGCATCTTTTTTCCTCTTTTTTTATTTCGTCCGAAGTCTCATCCCGACTTGTGGGGGAATCATAGTCTCCATCATCCTTTCCTCACATGGAACAATGCTCTAATAATGGAAATCATCACACTTCTATTTATTTACAACTCAAGAATTAGAACTCAATACTTAGGACAAAATATGACTATATGTGAATGCCTCCGGCGGTGTACCGGGATATGCAATGAATCAAGAGCGACATGTATGAAAGAATTATAAAGGTGGCTTTGCCACAAATACGATGTCAACTACATGATCATGCAAAGCAATATGACAATGATGGAGCATGTCATAATAAACGGAACGGTGGAAAGTTGCATGGCAATATATCTTGAAATGGCTATAGAAATGACATAATAGGTAGGTATGGTGGCTGTTTTGAGGAAGATATAAGGAGGTTTATGTGTGATAGAGCATATTGTATCACGGGGTTTGGATGCACCGGCGAAGTTTGCACCAACTCTCAAGGTGAGAAAGGGCAATGCACGGTACCGTAGAGGCTAGCAAATCGCGGAAAGGTGAGAGTGCGTATAATCCATGGACTCACATTAGTCATAAAGAACTCATATACTTATCGCAAAATTTTATTAGCCCTCGAAGCAAAGTACTACTACGCATGCTCCTATGGGAAGGGTTGGTAGGAGTTAACCATCGTGCGATCCTAACCTCCACTCATAAGGAAGGCAATCAAGGAACACCCCATGCTTCAAATTTGTCACACAACATTCACCATACGTGCATGCTACGGGACTTGCCAACTTTAACACAAGTATTTCTCAATTTCATAATTACCCAACTAGCATGACTCTAACATTACCACCTTTATATCTCAAAACAATTATCAAGTATCAAATTTATCGTAGTGTTTAATTCACTCCATATGAAAGTTTTTATTTTACCCATGGATGCCCATCATATTAGGACTAATTTCATAACCCAAGCAAATTACCATGCTGTTCTAAAAGACTCTTACAATAATATAAGTGAAGCATGAGAGATCAATAATTTCTAAAAAAATAAAACCACCACCATGCTCTAAAAAGGTATAAGTGAAGCACTAGAGCAAAATTGTCTAGCTCTAAAGATATAAGTGAAGCACATAGAGTATTCTAATAAATTCCAATTCATGTGTGTCTCTCCAAAAGGTGTGTACAGCAAGGATGATTGTGATAAACTAAAAAGCAAAGACTCAAATCATACAAGACGCTCCAAGCAAAACACATATCATGTGGTGAATAAAAATATAGCCTCAAGTAAAGTTACCGATAGACAAAGACGAAAGAGGGGATGCCTTCCAGGGCATCCCCAAGCTTAGGCTTTTGGTTGTCCTTGAATTTTACCTTGGGGTGCCTTGGGCATCCCCAAGCTTAGGCTCTTGCCACTCCTTATTCCAAAATCCATCAAATCTTTACCCAAAACTTGAAAACTTCACAACACAAAACTCAATGGAAAATCTCATGAGCTCCGTTAGTGCAAGAAAACAAACCACCACTTTAAGGTACTATAATCAACTCATTATTTATTTATATTGGTGTTAAACCTACTGTATTCCAACTTATCTATGGTTCATACCCCCTGATACTAGCTATAGATTCATCAAAATAAGCAAACAACACATGAAAAATAGAATCTATCAAAAAACAGAATAGTCTGTAGCAATCTGTAACTATTGAATACTTCTGGAACCCCAAACATTCTACCAAATTAGTAAGTCCTAGGTAATCAAATTAATCTTCTGCAAAAAGAATCAACTGACAACCATGTTTCTGTGATTTATGAAAACTAATCTCGTGCGCACAAAAGTTTCTGTTTTTCAGCAAGATCAAATTAACTGTCACTGTAGGTTATCCTAAAGGTTTTACTTGGCACAAACACTAATTAAAACACAAAACCACATCTAACTAGAGGCTAGATGAACTATTTATTACTAAACAGGAACAAAGAGTAAAGAACAAAAATAAAATTGGGTTGCCTCCCAACAAGCGCTATCGTTTAACGCCCTTAGTTAGGGATAAAAACAAGAGGTATTACCATCTTTGGTTGGAAATTTCTTCAATTGAACACTTATAACCCTTAGGAGTTTCCTTCTTTTTATTAATGATCAAACTCCTAGGCAAGAAATCAAGAAATTCATTTGTAGCAAAAGGTTCCTTAATGATAGCGAAAAAGTTGGGGTGAACACTTATTGATTTGAGATCCGTAGTTTCTTTACTAGAAGATCCACCCTTATTTTTAGGAACATACATAAATTTAGCAACTTTGGTAGTAGGGGGGTTTGAAGTATTTCTCACGGCAGAAAAAGCAGAACCTAAGTTGGTAATAATATCCTCAAGTTTATCAATTCTAGTGGAATCTTGATCTAATTTTCCGTCAACTATGGGTTCTTTTTGTTTAAAAAAATTCAGAGTAACTCCTACCTTAGATCCATATTGGGTAATTTCGTTGTGGATCTTTTTTTCCAAATTATCAATCAACTCCACAGTGGCAACTTTATTTTCAATAATTTCAAGCCTTTGCATCACGTGTTCCAAAGTTAAAATAGTTCCATTAACCAAAAGAGGTGGTGAGCCAAACAAATCTATCATATCATTATAAGAATCAAAAGTATGGCTACCCAAGAAATTCCCTCCGGTAATGGTGTCAAGAATATATCTGTTCCAAGGAGTGATGCTTACATAAAAATTGCAAAGAAGAACGGAAGTAGATTGCTTCCTAGTGGATCTATTCTGAGCATTGCAAATTCTGTACCAAGCATCTTTTAAATTTTCTCCCTCCCTTTGTTTAAAATTAAGAACTTCATTCTAGGGAGTACTAACAATGATAGAAGGAATAGCCATGATGGCGAAACAAACGATCTAACACACGGACACACAAGAAGCAAGCGAAAAGAGACGAACGGAAAAAGGGCGAATAAAACGGCAAGGGTGAAGTGGGGGAGAGGAAAACGAGAGGCAAATGGCAAATAATGTAATGCGAGGGATAAGAGTTTGTGATGGGTACTTGGTATGTCCTTACTAGTGCGTAGATCTTTCCGGAACGATGCCAGAAATCGGTGAGTTGTCGAGAGATCAAATCTTGACTTGACTTGGCATAAGCCTCCCCGGAAACGGTGCCAGAAATCCTTCTTGATACCTCTGGAGCATGTGTTGGTTTTCCCTTGAAGAGGAAAGGGTGATGCAGCAAAGTAGCGTAAGTATTTCCCTCAGTTTTTGAGAACCAAGGTATCAATCCAATAGGAGGTTACACGCAAGTCGCCTTGTACCTGCACAAACAAATAAGAACCTTGCAACCAATGCGATAAAGGGGTTGTCAATCCCTTCACGGCCACTTGCAAAAGTGAGATCTCATAGAGATAATAAGATAAGTATTTTTGGTATTTTTGTTGTATAGATTGAAAAGTAAAGATTTCAAAATAGTAAACGAGATGCAATGTAAATAAAAGAGATATAATACGATAGAAAAGAGACCCGGGGGCCATAGGTTTCACTAGTGGCTTCTCTCAAGATAGCATATCTTACGGTGGGAGAACAGATTACTGTCGAGCAATTGATAGAAAATCGCATAGTTATGAGAATATCTAGGCATGATCATGTATATAGGCATCACATCCGTGACAAGTAGATCGAATCAATTCTGCATCTACTACTATTACTCCACACATCGACCGCTATCCAGCATGCATCTAGAGTATTAAGTTCATAAGAACAGAGTAACGCATTAAGCAAGATGGCATGATGTAGAGGGATAAACTCAAGCAATATGATATAAACCCCGTCTTTTTACCCTCGATGGCAACAATACAGTACATGCTTTGCTGCCCCTGCTGTCACTAGGAAAGCACACCGCAAGATTGAACCCAAAGCTAAGCACTTCTCCTATTGCAAGAAAGATTAATCTAGTAGGCCAAACCAAACTGATAATTCGAAGAGACTTGCGAAAATATCAAATCATACATATAAGAATTCAGAGAAGAATCAAATATTGGTCATAGATAATCTTGATCATAAGCCCACAATTCATCGGATCTCGACAAACACACCGCAAAAAGTATTACATCGAATAGATCTCCAAGAAGATCGAGGAGAACTTTGTATTTAGAATCAAAGAGAGAGAAGAAGCCATCTAGCTAATAACTATGGACCCGATGATCTGTGGTAAACTACTCACACATCATCGGAGAGGCTATGGTGTTGATGTAGAAGCCCTCCGTGATCGATTCCCCCTCCGGCGGAGCATCGGAAAAGGCCCCAAGATGGGATCTCACGGGTACAGAAGGTTGCGGCGGTTGAAATAGGGTTTCATGGTGCTCCTGGATGTTTTCGGGGTATATGAGTATATATAGGCGAAAGAAGTAGGTCAGTGGAGCCACGAGGGGCCCACGAGGGTGGGGGGTGCGCCTACCTCGCTGGGCGCTGATAACCCACAAGTGTAGGGGATCACAACAGCCTTCGAGGGTAAAGTATTCAACCCAAATTTATTGATTCGACACAAGGGGAGCCAAAGAATATTCTTAAGTATTAGCAGTTGAGTTGTCAATTCAACCACACCTGGATAACTTAGTATTTGCAGCAAAGTATTTAGTAGCAAAAGTGGTATGATAATAAAGGCAACGGTGGCAAAAGTAAAGATAAATGTTTTGGGGTTTTTGTAATAGTTGTAACAGTAGCAACGGAAAAGTAAATAAGCGAAGAACAATATATGAAAAGCTCGTAGGCAATGGATCAGTGATGGATAATTATGTCGGATGTGATTCCTCATGTAATAGCTATAACATAGGGTGACACAGAACTAGCTCCAATTCATCAATGTAATGTAGGCATGTATTCCGTAAATAGTCATACGTGCTTATGGAAAAGAACTTGCATGACATCTTTTGTCCTACCCTCCCGTGGTAGCGGGGTCCTAGCGGGGACTAAGGGATATTAAGGCCTCCTTTTAATAGAGAACCGGAACAAAGCATTAGCACATAGTGAATACATGAACTCCTCAAACTACGGTCATCACCGAGAAGTATCCCGATTATTGTCACTTCCGGGTTGTCGGATCATAACACATAATAGGTGACTATAGACTTGCAAGATAGGATCAAGAACACACATATATTCATGAAAACATAATAGGTTCAGATGTGAAATCATGGCACTCGGGCCCTAGTGACAAGCATTAAGCATAGCAAAGTCATAGCAACATCAATCTCAGAACATAGTGGATACTAGGGATCAAACCCTAACAAAACTAACTTGATTACATGGTAAATCTCATCCAACCCATCACCGTCCAGCAAGCCTATGATGGAATTACTCACGCATGGCGATGAGCATCATGAAATTGGTGATGGAGGATGGTTGATGATGACGACAGCGACGAATCCCCCTCTTCGGAGCCCCGAACGGACTCCAGATCAGCCCTCCCGAGAGAGATTAGGGCTTGGCGGTGGCTTCGTGTTGTAAAACACGATGAAACTTTCTCTCCGATTTTTTTCTCCCTGAACGTGAATATATGGAGTTGGAGTTGAGGTTGGTGGAGGTCCAGGGGGCCCACAAGATAGGGGGCGCGCCCTACAGGGGGGCCTGTCTCGTGGATAGGCCCTGGGCCCCCTGGTCTTGATTCTTTCGCCCAAAATTCTTATTAATTCCAAAAAGTGCCTCCGTGGATTTTCAGGACATTCCGAGAAATTTTCTTTTCTACACATAAAACAACATCATGGCAGTTCTGCTGAAAACAACGTCAGTCCAGGTTAGTTTCATTCAAATCATGCAAGTTAGAGTCCAGAACAAGGGCAAAAGTGTTTGGAAAAGTAGATACGTTGGAGACGTATCAACTCCCCCAAGCTTAAACCTTTGCTTGTCCTCAAGCAATTCAGTTGATAAACTAAAAGTGATAAAGAAAAACTTTTACAAACTCTATTTGCTCTTGTTGTTGTAAACATGAAAAGCCAGCATTCAAGTTTCAGCAAATATTATGAACTAACCATACTCACAATAACACTTAGGTCTCACAATTACCCATATCAATAGCATAATCAGCAAGCGAGCCATGATAATAAAACTCGGATGACAACACTTTCTCAAAACAATCATAACATGATATAACAAAATGGTATCTCTCTAGCCCTTTCTGAGACTGCAAAACATAAATCAAGAGCACATTTAAAGATCAAGGACTGACTAAACATTGTAATTCATGGTAAAAGCAGTGGCGGAGCTGGTACCCGGCGACCCGGGGCAGCTGCCCGGGCTCCTAGCCTAGCAGCACTTGATAGTGACTAATAAACCACGTCCTATTAGCAGAGTTTGGCGTTATTTGCCCGGGCAAAAAGTTCCTAGGTGGCTGAGCCTTGCACAACGTAGAGGCCTAGGCCCATTTAATTAATAAATTTATGGAGTACGTTGTAGGCCTAGCCCAATGCTCGTGGCTCTAGCCCGCACGTCTGCGCGTAAAGGGTTAGTAAAATCGCCAGGGGCTAGAGAAACCCTTGACGCCTTCTCGCCTCCTGCTCCTCCCACCGCGATCGACCGCGACGGTTCAGTTTGTTCGACAGCAGCGCTGCAGCGGCAGATCGCCGGGCAATCCACGGAAGGACGGCAATCCACGACGCCTCCTCCTAGCAGTTTGTGGCTTGTCTTCCAAATTCTAATTAGGAGAGGAATTGAGGTGAGTTTAGGGCTTAGTCTTGTGCAGCTGCAGGCACACGCATGAGTAATTTGGGGATTCTAATTTCGGCATGTAATTTGCAGCGACATGTGTAATTAAAGATTCTATCAACCCGAGCAGGTTGATTGAAGGAATATTGATCTCCACTTGGCACATGTATTGTCACTTTTGTTGTCGACACATCTAACCTGACCATTGTTAGTTAGTTCATTCAATCGTTCCAAATCATCCAACTTTAATCTTATGTGATTAATTTCAGATATGAGGAGGTTTTTGGTTCCTAGAGCAAGCATTGGGAATGCAAGTGATGTGCAGCCGGAATCAGAACAAGACCCTCCTATTCATGTTGCTAACAACAGTGAGTTTAATCCGGGCGAAATTCAATCTGATCCTGCACTGAGAAAACAAATTGCTGAATATGCACCACAAATTCAGGACCAAGTTACGAGGGCATACATACTAAAGGGTCGAACCAAACCAGAATTAGAATTTCGCCGAACGGATTCAAGAGCATTTTCTAAGTCATGGTATGAAAAGTATAACTGGATAGAATATAGCGAGTCCGAGGATGCAGCTTTTTGTTTCTATTGTTTCTTGTTCAAGCAACCTGGAAGGCTGAACACTTTGGGTTTGAAGTCTTCACCAAAACAGGTTTTAGGGACTGGAAACATGCATATAGAGCCTTACCTGAGCATGTAGGTGGTCTGAATAGTGGTCACAACAAATGTGTTCGGCATTATGATGATTTCAAAAATCAAAGACAAAGTGTGTCAACCAAGTTCGCTCGTGGAACTGTGGAATCTCACAGATTATATAAGATTCCTTGACTTCTTCTCTAGAGTGTGTAAGATATCTCATAGCACAAGGTTTGTCATTCCGTGGCCATGATGAATCTACTACTTCACTGAACAAGGGAAACTTTCTAGAGATGATAGATTGGTTAAAGGATATCAATGAAGAAGCAAGAGATGCTTTTGATTGTGGTGGAGAAAACTGCAAGATGACTTCCGGTGAAATACAAAAGGACCTTGCAAGGTGTTGCGCAGAAGAAGTCACCGAAGTGATTATGGGGGAGCTTGGTGATAAAAAGTTCTCTGTTCTTATTGATGAGTCACGCGATATATCGGTGAAAGAACAAATGGCAGTAATGTTGAGGTTAGTAACTATCTTTTATTTTTTGGATTATTTATTTACTTCAATTCTTCGTTCATCCATGATTTATCTATTCATTCTAATTTTTTGTAGGTATGTGAATGAAGGGAAGGTTGTGGAACGATTTCTATGTCTGCACCACATCAAAGATATTACATCCGAGTCACTGAAGTTAGCTCTTGTAAAGCTTCTTGATCATTACAAATTATCAATTTCAAGGCTACGAGGGCAAGGATATGACGGTGCTTCAAACATGAGAGGTGAATTTAACGGTTTGCAAAGAAAAATTCTCGACGAAAACCCTCATGCTTTCTACGTCCATTGCTTTGCCCATAGATTACAGTTGGTTGTGGTTGCCGTTGCTAGTTCTTCTTGCTCATATATTCATGATTTTTTTGAGTACATATCATTGTTTATGACCACAACAACTTCATATTGCAAGAAGATGGAAGTGTTGGTGGAAGAATCTCACAATGATATTTTGGAAAGGCTTGAGAGGGGTGAGATATCTACAAGAAGAGGCTTGAATCAACAGACTAGTCTTGCTAGACCTGGAGATACTAGATGGGGTTCACATCATAAAACTTTGCTTCGCTTGGACCAAATGTGGGCCTCTGTAATAAAAGTTCTTAGCACGGTTGACGCAAATGGGTGTAATCCGAGCCATGCTGCGGGTTGCATAGAAAAAATGGAGTGCTTCAAATTTGCTCTCGTTTTGAAGTTTATGCTAAAGTTGTTTGGTATAAGAAATGAGCTCTCACAACTTCTGCAAAGAAGGGATACAAATATTGTGCTTGCCTTGGAATTAATTCATGATGTTAAACTCCGGTTGGTTACCATGAGAGATAGTGGTTGGGAGAGTATTTTTGATGAGGTCAAACAATTCTACAATTCCAAAGGTATTCCAGTGCCAAATATGGATGATGAAATACCAGTTCGAGGTCGCTCGAGGCTAGAGGGAAGGACTATCAATATCTTCATTGTTACAGGGCAGAGATTTTCTATGTCGTTATTGACAAAATATGTGTTGAGATGAATCATCGCTTCAGTGACTCAAACCAAGAGGTAATTGCATGTTTCTCGTGTCTTGATCCCAAGAACTCTTTCTCCAAGTTTGATGTACAGAAGCTTTCTTGGCTAGCTAAAATATATAGTGCCAATTTCTCAAATAGTGATCGTACGATGTTGAGGGACCAACTTGAGACTTTTGTTCTTCATTTGAGAAATCATGCTGCATTTTCTACTTGCAAAGATGTTGAAAGTTTAGCTACAAAAATGGTTGAAACAGAGAAACATTTGGTCTTTCCATTGGTTTACAAGCTCATTGAGTTAGCTTTGCTACTGCCGGTGTCCATGGCATCTGTTGAGAGAGCTTTCTCGGCAATGAAAATTATCAAGTTTAAACTGCACAGCACGATCAATGATGATTGGTTTAATCACTTGATGATATTCTACACTGAACGTGAAATATTTAAATTACTCGACGATGAAGTTATCACTCGAAGGTTTCAGGCCATGAAGGCTCGAAAAGGGATTTTACCGAGGCATCATTAGTTGGTATGTTTCATTTCCCATGTGAATACGTTTTTATAACTCCACTATAGACTACTAATTCTTACATTTTCCAATTGCAGGGTATCTTTTTGGGTGCTTGATCATACATTTGGATATCAAGTATTGTTTCGCGAGTACTATCATTTATTGAGATATTAGTTGTCGTATTTAATTTTAGTTTTTATTAAAATTATGTGTATGAACAATACAATATCGATTGTTTGACTTTGAAACTATTTCGAATTTATCAGTCTCTAGTTTAGTGCCTTATAGTTGTATAATTAGTATCCAATTATTCGGTTGCACTTAGCCGGTTCTTTTAGACAGTTTGCACTCCGCCCCGGCTCCTAATTTTTCCTGGCTCCGCCACTGGGTAAAAGAGATCCAGTCAAGTCGTACCCAATATAAACCAATAATAATGAATGCAAATGATAGTGTGCTCTCCAGCGGGTGCTTTTTAATAAGAAGGGTGATGACTCAACATAAAAGTAAATAGATAGGCCCTTCGCAGAGGGAAGTAGGGATTTGTAGAGGTGCCAGAGCTCGATTTTAAAATAGAGATTGAATAACATTTTAAGCGGCATACTTTTGCTGTCGATGCAACAACTATGAGATGGTTGTATCTTCCATACTATATGCATTATAGGCAGTTCCCAAACAGAATGGTAAAGGTTTATACTCCCCCAACCACCAACAAGCATCAATCCATGGCTTGCTCGAAACAACGAGTGCCTCCAACTAACAACAGCCCTGGGGGAGTTTTGTTTAATTATTTTGATTTTCTTTGATCTTTTTGGATCATGAGACTCCCGGTTACTGGCCCTTTCTCGTGAATGAGGAGCGGAGTCCACTCCTCGTGAGAATAACCCACCTAGCTTGGAAGATATAGGCAGCCCTAGTTGTAACATGAGTTGCTCGAGCATACAAAACAGAATTTCATTTGAAGGTTTGGAGTTTGGCACATACAAATTTACTTGGAACGGCAGGTAAATACCGCATATAGGAAGGTATAGTGGACTCATATGGAACAACTTTGGGGTTTAAGGAGTTTGGATGAACAAGCAGTATTCCCGCTTAGTACAGGTGAAGGCTAGCAAAAGACTAGGAAGCGACCAACTGAGAGAGAGAGACAACAGTCGTAAACATGCATTAAAATTAATTTACACCGAGTACAAGCATGAGTAGGATATAATCTACCATGAACATAAATATCATGAAGGCTATGTTGATTTGATTCAACTACATGCGTGAACATGTGCCAAGTCGAGTCACTCAATTCATTCAAAGGAGGATACCATCCCATCATATCACATCATAATCATTCTAATAGTATGTTGGCACACAAGGTAAACCATTATAACTCATAGCTAATCAAGCATGGAACAAGCAACTATAATCTCTAAATGTCATTGCAAATATGTTTACTTCATAATAAGCTGAATCAGAAACGATGAACTCATCATATTTACAGAAACAAGAGAGGTCGAGTTCATACCAGCTTTTCTCATCTCAATAAGTTCATCATATATCGTCATTATTGCCTTTCACTTGCACGACCGAACAATATGTATAATAATAAGAGTGTACGTGCATTGGACTAAGATGGAATATGCAAGCATTCAACTCAAGAGAGAAGACAAGTAATATGGGCTCTAAGTTAAATAAACAATCATTCATATAAGAGCCACTAAGCATTTTCAATATAGTCTTCTCGACCCACAAAAGAAAGAAAAGAAAATAAAACTATTTACGCGGGAAAGCTCCCAACAAGTAAAAGAAGAAGAAGAAATCTTTTTGGGTTTACATTTTAATTCTACTACAAGTAAGGAAATTAAACTAACTAATTTTTTTGGTTTTTCTTAAGGTTTATCAAACACACAAGAAGAAAGCGAGAAAAAGGAATTTAAACTAGCATGGATAATACAATGAAAGAGTATGAGCACCGACGACTAGTGTGTGTACATGAATGTAAAGTCGGTGAGAAATACGTACTCCCCCAAGCTTAGGCTTTTGGCCTAAGTTGGTCTAATACCAAGGACCGCTGCTACTCTCCCCGGTGTACTGGGAGGTGTAATCAGGGTACCACTGGCTGGTCATCTTCGAATCCCACTAGAAAGATGATGCACGATAAGGGTCCAGTTCAGGTTCCGGCTCCGGAGTGAAAGCTTGGGCTCGATGAGTGTACACCGCTTTAGGTGTAACAAGAAAATTATCTGCAGTCAAATCAAACAACAGAGGCGCAGGCAGAATAATAATCTCAATGTGTTTCTTATTAAATCTAAGTTTATACAAGAGCATCTTCTCTTCGTTGTCAATGATAAACTTGTGTGCTACCATGCTCTTGTAATCTAAAATGTGAGGAGGCAATTTTATCTCCTCTTTCTCATGGTGCCTAATGGGTATCTGAAAATGTCTAGCAAGACGTGAAGCATAGATACCTGCAAATATGGGGCCTTTTGTATGATTCAGGGCTAGCCGTTTAGCAACAACGGCACCCATACTAAAACTATTGTCTCCAAGCAAGGCATGTTGAAGAATGATAATATCAGGAACACTAAGGTTTCCACTATTTCCACGACCAATCAAGCATCTACTAGCAAATATGGCAAAGTAGCGTAAAGCAGGAAAATGTATGCTAGAGATTTTTGCCTCGGAACCCTTCTTTGGTTCCTCTACAGCTATAGTGTTAACAAGGCCATCCACATCTTTACGATGGGGTTCCTCTAGTTCTCCCTCATAGGGTATCCTACACATCGCGCAAAAATTACGTAAAGACATTTCTCTAAATTCAGCATATAAATGAAATGATACTACAGGCGGTGACTTCTTAGGATAATAATAAAAATTTGCACGAAAGTATTGGTGAGTAAGAGATACTGATCGATCCGGTCGTGGAGGAAACCGGGAAGGCCTGCATTCTCGATCAAAGAATAAAAATCTTCATGAATTCCAGCTTCTTCAAGAAATCATCGCATGGCCATTCGCACGACCATACTTCCGCTAAGCGAGGAAGATTATACTTGGCTTTTTCCTTCTCTTTGGCTTGTTTCTCCTAAGAGCCTTGGCTAGAAGATCCCCTCAAAAGCTTCCTTAACATTTTCTGAAATTTTAGTAACTTCAAAATAAAAGTGAATAAAACTTCACAAGATTGGTAGCAACTACTCCTACAAGTGCCTAGAGCCTATATCATGCATTGGAATTGCTTGGGACCTCAAAAATTTAACATGCAAGCTCAAGGACATGGTCACCTATGCAGCAAAATTTGCAATGAATAAAGCACTTGAACAAAAACTAATTGGACCAATGGAGGAGTCACATACCAAGCAATAATCTCCCAAAGCAGTTTTGTAAATGGAGCTTTGAGCAAGGAGATCGAAAATCACAGCAAAATGGGCTAGAACTCGTGCTTGAGCTGGATGGGGATTTTTTTTGGGTAGAAGATGAAGTGTGTGGGTGCTGGTATAAGTGGAGGGGGGGCACCAGGGGCTCACGAGATAGGGGGAGTGCCCTATAGGGGGGGCGCCCTCCACTCTCGTGGCCTGGTGCTTGCCCCTCCTGCAGTGTTTTCAGTGCCTAAAATCCTCAAATATTCCAGAAAAAATCATACTAAATTTGCAGGGCATTTGGAGCACTTTTATTTTCGGGGTATTTTTTAATGCACGGATAATTTAGAAAACAGACAGATAATACTAATTTTGTTTTATTTAATCTAAATAACAGAAAGTAAAAAGTGGGTACAGAAGGTTGTGCCTTCTAGTTTCATCCATCTTGTGATCATCAAAATGAATCCATTAACAAGGTTGATCAAGTCTTGTTAACAAACTCATTCCGAATAACACGGAACCGGAGAAATTTCGAATAACACTAAGTTACCTCAACGGGGATATGAAAATACCCAACAATAAGAATATCATACTTTTTCTTGACAGTAGGGAGAGGAAATTCAAAACCTCCAAAAATGATAGTTGGAACTTTTTCAATAGAATTTATGCTATGAACTTGAGATTGTTTCCTCGGAAAGTGTACCGTATGCTCATTACCATTAAAATGAAAAGTGACATTGTCTTTGTTGCAATCAATAACAGCCCCTACAGTATTAAGGAAAGGTCTACCAAGGA
This sequence comes from Triticum aestivum, assembly GCF_018294505.1. Classification (NCBI taxonomy): domain Eukaryota; kingdom Viridiplantae; phylum Streptophyta; class Magnoliopsida; order Poales; family Poaceae; genus Triticum; species Triticum aestivum. The sequence continues at coordinate 567,548,495 of NC_057813.1, forward strand.
TAATATACATACTATCGTCCTCGGGAATATCAAGAATAACAAAGTCCGTTAAGATAGTGACATTTGCAACCACAACAGGCACATCCTCACAAATACCGACAGGTATAGCAGTTGATTTATCAGCCATTGGCAAAGATATTTCAGTAGGTGTTAACTTATTCAATTCAAGTCTGCGATATAAAGAGAGAGGCATAACACTAACACCGTCTCCAAGATCACATAAAGCAGTTCTAACATAATTTCTTTTAATGTAGCATGGTATAGTTGGTACCCTAGGATCTCCAAGTTTCTTTGGTATTCCACCCTTAAAAGTGTAATTAGCAAGCATGGTGGAAATTTCAGCTTCCGGTATCTTTCTTTTATTTGTAATGATATCCTTCATATACTTAGCATAAGGATTTACTTTGAGCATATCAGTTAAGCGCATACGTAAGAAAATAGGTCTAATCATTTCAGCAAAGCGCTCAAAATCCTCATCATCCTTTGTCTTGGATGGTTTAGGAGGAAAGGGCATGGGTTTCTGAACCCATGGTTCTCTTTCTTTACCATGCTTCCTAGCAACAAAATCTCTCTTATCATAACATTGATTCTTTGATTGTGGGTTATCAAGATCTACAGCAGGTTCAATCTCTACATCATTGTTTTTGCTAGGTTGAGCATCAACATGAACATTATCATTAACATTATCACTAGGTTCATGTTCATCACCTGATTGTGTCTCAACATCAGAAATGGAAATATCATTGGGATTCTCAGGTGTGTCTACAGTAGGTTCACTAGAACCATGCAAAGCTCTATCGTTTTTCTTTTTCTTCTTTTTAGAAGAACTAGGTTCCTCTAAATTATTTCTTTGAGAATCTTGCTCGATTCTCTTGGGGTGGCCTTCAGGATACAAAGGTTCCTGAGTCATTCTACCAGTTCTAGTAGCTACTCTAACAGCAAAGTCATTTTTATTATTTAATTCATCAAGCAAATCATTTTGAGCTTTAAGTACTTGCTCTGCTTGAGTAGCAACCATAGAAGCATATTTGCTAACAAGTTTGAATTCATCTTTAACTCTAGCTATATTATCACCTATGTGTCCTATCTCGCAAGCATTATTCTTTAACTCTCTACCAACATAAGAATTGAAACTTTCTTGTCTAGCCATAAAGTCATCAAATTCATCTAAGCATGGGCTATGAAATTTAGTAGATGGGACTTCAACTTTATCATATCTATAGAGAGAATTTACCTTTACTACCTGTGTCGGGTTATCAAGACAATGTGGTTCTTCAATGGGCGGTATATTAAGACCATGTATTTCTTCAATAGGAGGTAAATTCTTAACATCTTCAGCTTTAATACCTTTTTCTTTCATTGATTTCTTTGCCTCTTGCATATCTTCAGGACTGAGAAATAAAACGCCTCTCTTCTTTGGAGTGGGTTTAGGAATAGGCTCAGGAGTTGGCTCAATTGGTTCTGGAATTGCCTCAGGAATTGGCTCAGGAAGAGTCCAATTATTTTCATTAGTCAACATATTATTCAATAATATTTCAGCTTCGTCGACTGTTCTTTCCCTGAAAACACAACCAGCACAACTATCCAAGTAGTCCTTGGAAGCACCGGTTAGTCCATTATAAAAGATATCAAGTATTTCATTTTTCTTAAGAGGATGATTAGGCAAAGCATTAAGTAACCGGAGAAGCCTCCGCCAAGCTTGTGGGAGACTCTCTTCTTTAATTTGCACAAAGTTATATATTTCCCGCAAGGCAGCTTGTTTCTTATGAGCAGGGAAATATTTAGCAGAGAAGTAATAAATCATATCCTGGGGACTACGCACACAACCAGGAGCAAGAGAATTATACCAAGTCTTAGCATCACCCTTTAATGAGAACGGAAATATCTTAAGGATATAAAAATAGCAAGACTTCTCTTCATTAGTAAATAGGGTGGCTATATCATTCAACTTGGTAAGATGTGCCACAACAGTTTCAGATTCAAGGCCATAAAAAGGATTAGATTCGACTAAAGTAATAATCTCAGGATAACAGAGAATTCATAATCCTTATCAGTAACACAAATAGGTGAAGTAGCAAAAGCAGGGTCAGGTTTCATTCTAGCATTAAGAGACTGCTGCTTCCATTTAGCTAATAATTTCTTAAGATCATATCTATCGTTGCAAGCAAAGATTTCCCTAGCAGCTTCTTCATTCATAACATAACCCTTAGGAACAACAGGTAATACATAATCATTGGGAGAACCTTCATCATCACTATCATCAATAATAGGTTCTTCAGTAATTTCATTCCCCCTAACTCTAGCAAGTTGTTCATCAAGAAATTCACCTAAAGGCAAAGTAGTATCACGCACAGAAGTAGTTTCATCATGCATAGCAGAAGCGGCATCATCAATAACATGCGACATATCAGAATTCATAGCAGTAGCAGGTGTAGGTGTCGCAAGTCTACTAATAACGGAAGGAGAATCTAGTGCAGAGCTAGATGGCAGTTCCTTACCTCCCCTCGTAGTTGAGGGAAAAATAGTAGTTCGGTCGTCTTTCAAGTTCTTCATAGTGATCAACAAATATAAATCCCAAGTGACTCAGAGAATAGAGCTATGCTCCCCGGCAACGGCGCCAGAAATTAGTCTTGATAACCCACAAGTGTAGGGGATCGCAACAGCCTTCGAGGGTAAAGTATTCAACCCAAATTTATTGATTTGACACAAGGGGAGCCAAAGAATATTCCTAAGTATTAGCAGTTGAGTTGTCAATTCAACCACACCTGGATAACTTACTATCTGCAGCAAAGTATTTAGTAGCAAAAGTGGTATGATAATAAAGGTAACGGTGGCAAAAGTAAAGATAAAGGTTTTTGGGTTTTTGTAATAGTTGTAACAGTAGCAATAGAAAAGTAAATAAGCGAAGAACAATATATGCAAAGCTCGTAGGCAATGGATCAGTGATGGATAATTATGTCGGATGTGATTCCTCGTGTAATAGCTATAACATAGGGTGACACAGAACTAGCTCCAATTCATCAATGTAATGTAGGCATGTATTCCATAAATAGTCATACGTGCTTATGGAAAAGAACTTGCATGCCATCTTTTGTCCTACCCTACCGTGGCAGCGGGGTCCTAGCGGAAACTAAGGGATATTAAGGCCTCCTTTTAATAGAGAACCGGAACAAAGCATTAGCACATAGTGAATACATGAACTCCTCAAACTACGGTCATCACCGAGAAGTATCCCGATTATTGTCACTTCGGGGTTGTCGGATCATAACACATAATAGGTGACTATAGAATTGCAAGATAGGATGAAGAACACACATATATTCATGAAAACATAATAGGTTAAGATCTGAAATCATGGCACTCGGGCCCTAGTGAGAAGCATTAAGCATAGCAAAGTCATAGCAACATCAATCTCAGTACATAGTGGATACTAGGGATCAAACCCTAACAAAACTAATTTGATTACATGGTAAATCTCATCCAACCCATCACCGTCCAGCAAGCCTACAATGGAATTACTCACGCACGGCGGTGAGCATCATGAAATTGGTGATGGAGGATGGTTGATGATGACGACGGCGACGAATCCCCCTCTCCGGAGCCCCGAACGGACTCCAGATGAGCCCTCCCGAGAGAGATTAGGGCTTGGCGGCGGCTCCGTGTCGTAAAACACGATGAAACTTTCTCTCTGGTTTTTTCTCCCTGAACGTGAACATATGGAGTTGGAGTTGAGGTCGGTCGAGGTCCAGGGGGCCCACGAGATAGGGGCGCACCCCCCTGTCTCGTGGACAGGCCCTGGGCCCCCTGGTCTTGATTCTTTCGCCAAAAATTCTTATTAATTCCAAAAAGTGCCTCCGTGGATTTTCAGGACATTCTGAGAACTTTTCTTTTCTACACATAAAACAACATCATGGCGGTTCTACTGAAAACAGCGTCAGTTCGGGTTAGTTTCATTCAAATCATGCAAGTTAGAGTCCAAAACAAGGGCAAAAGTGTTTGGAAAAGTGGATACGTTGGAGACGTATCAGGCGCGCCCTCCTACCTCGTGGCCTCCTCGTTGCTTCCTTGATGTCCACTCCAAGTCTCCTGGATTGCGTTTGTTCCAAAAACGGTTCTCCCGAAGGTTTCATTCCATTTGGACTCCGTTTGATATTCCTTTTCTGCGAAACACTGAAATAGGAAAAAAAACAACAATTTGCACTGGGCCTTCGGTTAATAGGTTAGTCCCAAAAATAATATAGAAGTGCATAGTAGATCCCATTAAACATCCAAAACAGATAATATAATAGCATGGAACAATAAAAAATTATAGGTACGTTGGAGACGTATCAGTTACAAGCGGTGTGAACCCTTGTCCCAGAGGAGGGGGTGGCTTATATAGAGTGCACCAGGACCCCAGCTGTCCTCCGTTACAGAGGTTCAATGTACATTAAGATAGGGTGTTACTGGTAACGCCAGCTATAAAGTGTTATCAATGATCTTTAAGACTACGGAGTGAACGCCTGACCGTTGCCATCCTGAGTGACTCTAGGTCTTTTGTACTCCGAGTGGTTTCCTATATGGTCGAATGACTTCATCCAGGTCGAGTGAAATTGGGGGTATCCGAGTGAGGTGACTGGTCGAGTGGATTGCACTCGATGGCTTCAGTCGATACTTCCTGTTGTGCTTTCAATGTCCTTGCTTCTAGGGTAGTGACCTTGGGTAGGGCGTATAGGTCAGGTCTATTACCCTATCCTAGGTCTATGGCATTGTCACTCACCTCTCTTGAGGCATCCACTGCATTCTACCACATCTCCCATGGGTTCGTAAACCAAGAATTGATGTCACGGAGCCTCGACAACTTCAACGGATCTCCGCCATACTTGCCTCCCACTCCGCCATAGCTCTCCGGATGGATCAAAGATCTACAATTGATTGCCGAGATCATTGTTGCGGTCGCTGCGAGAACCAAATAGAGAGCAAGGGATGGATTAAAGTGCAACTAATCTCCAGGTGGTTTTTGGTAATTCATGACAACATATATGTCATTGAACTAATGCCTATTCAAGATAGATTTCGGAAAAGTTCAATGATTGGCATGCCAAGGAAATGAGAATGTGGACCCCTCAAAATGCTAAGGGCATGGATTGTAAAAGCTTCGAGACTCTACATTTTTGGTTGAGTGATCCAAGATCACATCGAGTCCATCAAAAAGCCAATACTATTAAAAGGGAATGAGATTTTGATCTTGAGTCGTTTGCTCAAGTGCTTGAAGACATTGCTCATGCGTCTCCAACGTATCTATATTTTTTTATTGTTCAATGCTATTATAGTATTAATCTTGGATGTTTATTATGCAATTATATATCATTTTTTGGGACTAACCTATTAACCTAGTGCTCATTACCCTTCCCGATGAAGAACAGGAGGTGGCGGCAACTCCGTATTGTAAAATGCAATGAAACTTTCTCTCCTATTTTTTCTCGCGAAATAGGAATTTATAGTATCCAGATTAGGGTCAGCGGAGCCGCATGGGCCCCACGAGCCACCAGGGCACGTCCTGGGGGGGTGGGCATGCCTTGGTGCCTCATGGGCAGCAGGTGGCCCCCTCCAGTGGGTCTTTGCTCCAGTATTTTTCTTTCATTCCATAAAATATCTCCAAAAGGTTTCGTCCAATTTTGAGAACTTTTATTTCTGCACAAAAAACATCACCATGGTAGTTCGGCTGAAAACAGTGCCAGTCCGGGTTAGTTTCATTCAAATCATGCAAAATATAGTCCAAAACAAGAGTAAACATGTTTGGAAAAGTAGATACGACAAAGACGTATCAATCATTAATGACAAACTTATTCCATGTTCTTCGTTTACAATTATGCATTACATCTTTAAATTCAGCATCATGCACATATTGGTCTTCGATGGTCTCCAAACCAAATATTTTAAAGTCAAATTGTGAAAGCATAGTATAACAACGAGACAATGCATCAGCAATAACCTTTTCTCAACCTTTCTTGTGTTTAATGACATAAGGGAAAGTCTCGGTGAATTCAACCCATTTAGCATGTCTATGGTTCAGTTTGCCTTGACTTCTAATATGTTTCAAAGATTCATGATCATAATGTATAACAAATTCTCTGGGCCATAAATAATGTTGGCATGTTTATAAAGTCCTAACTAGAGCATATAATTCTTTATCATGATAGAATAGTTCAGATGAGGCCCACTCAATTTTTCAGAAAAGTATGCAACAACTTTACCATATTTTAATAACACACCTCCTAATCCAATACCACTAGCATCACATTCATGCTCAAAAGTCTTATTAAAACCAGGAAGTTGGAGTGAAGGAGTGTGTGTTAACTTATCTTTTAATACCATGAAGGCTTCTTCCCGTGCGGTACCCCAACCAAAAGGCACATCCTTCTTTGTAATCTACCTTTTGGCCTCGTGTTCATCCTGAGTATCATGAACGCAAGAAGTTCACGCCATACCAAATGGAGAGCAAGCACGGGTAGGTGTCTCTTTTAAAGCGATGGATGGTGATACAACAAGAGTGCAACAAGTTTTGCGCAACCCTTGAGACCATCCAAGCACGTCCCATGAGCGGCCTCGGCCTCAAAGATATGGTATACATGCACCCTCTTCGTATCTATTTCCGGTGTGCTTGCATGTCCATTTTCCCATATGCTTGCATGTTATTCATTTGTAGGCATTCCAATCTTTGGAGGCATTCAAGGCCCAACATGACGGCAAGTCCTTCAACCTCACCCATTGTTGGATGATCATCAACGAGGAGAAGCTTAAGGCGCAATATGCCGACGCCAAGGCACGCATGTGTGTGGGGGGCATCGAGGAGCATGGAGAGGGCGAGATGCCGCAGTCGCGAGGGAAGACCAACTCCAAGAAGGAGGACAAGTGCAAGGCGGCGTCCATTGCCGTGCATGCCACTTTGGAGGACATGATGACCAAGAAGGAAACAAGGGAGGAGAAACGACGGCAAGAAAAGGAAGAGAAAATGAACGCCTTCATGGAGATCCAAAGGAGGAGGCTTGAGCTCGATGCGGAGAAGCAAGCCAAGATGCTCTAGTTGGAGGCGGAGAAGCAAGCGAAGATACTCGAGATTGAGGTTGCCAATGCCAAGACCAAGGCAAAAGAAGTGGCGCTCGCTAGCATGATGACGGGGGTGGAGATCATGAAGGTGGACTTGAGCATGGTGTCACCGAGGAAGAGGCCATGGTTCGAGAAGATGCAGGCCGACATGCTCAAGTTCGATGATGAGTGATCTATGGCCGAGAGCGCCATCCTTTTTTTGTATGCCGGCAAGTGTGCTGGCATGACCACGTCCGAGATGACGTGGTTGAACTCCCGTCCCTTTTTTGTGTGCCGCCATGTGTGATGGCTGCTGGCAAGTGCGCCAGCATGAATTGTGCGGTGATTTTTTTGGAGGCTGACATAACGCGGCAGGAACTCTGGGCGATGGCATGGCTGCTGGCCTTTTAAAAATTGTGTGCGGACATGAAATGGATAGGACGCATCGGGCACACGGCCGATCCAAACACAAAACGAGGCGGACGCTGAGCGGACGGCCGACCCAAACGAATGAAAAACGAACAAAACATGCGTCCATTGAGGTCGGCACGTTGGAGTTGCTCTTACTGATTACTAGCAGTGGATTCATCACTAGCAGCGAAATAGGCAATTCATCCTAACAGTCAGTTGTTGGCACTCATCATATGCTCCACATTCTGCACCAGCCACCAGGGCTTAGTGCATCTCCAGCCGCGCCCCCAACAGGTCCTTCCTAGACGATTTTTCCGCGCCGGCACCCAAAAATCGGCCCAGTCGCGCCTCCAAGAGCCTGTTTTTTGCCGGCTTGGGCCGAAATTGGTGACGGCGTACCCAGGCCAAACCCAGCGCGCTGAGGGGCGCCCGGGGGCGCCGGAGCAAGCGGATTTGGCACGAACGCGCTGCGGGCTGGCGAGTTCCTCACGGGCGGCGCGGCGACGCCCCCCTTCCGCCACGCGTACACACAGCGCCTTGCTATAAAAGCAACGCCTCTCCCTCGCCTCTGGCCACACCCGCCCACAGCCCCGCCGCCGAGCTCTCTGCCTCTCTCCCCGCGCACAGCCACCGAGCCCCACCTCTCTTCCCCCGTGCCCTCCTCCCCGAGACGATGACCGAGCGGTTCACTGGCGATGGGGCGGCGGCGAACGGCTTTAGCCGCCGCTCCCTTCACGAGTGGGAGGCTTACCTACTCTTCGAGGCCAACATCCCGGCGCCTCCCGACATGTGCGCTGGGCCGTAGGGTTGGAGGCTCAGCGCTGGCGGCGTCCCCATTCCCCCGGTGCCCGACGTTGACGTGCGCCCCGACCTCTTCGCCATCGAGGTCGACCGCGTTCGGGCGTCACTGACGGACGAGCAGTGGGCCCTCCCGCAGTACGCTGCTGGCAACCATGAGGCGTGGGCGGCGTACTTCCAGCACTAGCAGGCGCAGCGGATCGCCTCCACCAACGGGGCGCCGGTGGTCAGGGGCAGACAGAACAGCGAGGGACGCCGCCTGTGGTGGGGCGCCTCCGGCCACTCGCTTCACGCCGTCCTCCAGCACCTCGAGGGCGGCAACGACCCGCCCATGACCTACCCTCCTGCCCCGACCCGGTTAAGCGGCCAGTGGATGCCGAGGAGGGCAGCGTCCTCTTCTTCCTCCTCCTCCCGTTCCTCCTCGTCGGGGTCGCCGGCGCTGCTCAGCGTCAAGGCCGAGCCCGGCGAGGCGCTGCTCGGCTAGCAAACACGCAACGCCGGCATCGTCATCAATGATGGGGGCGTGCCTCCTCCTCGGCCCCTCCCCGCTTCGTCGAGCCGAAGATGGATCCCGGGCTCGCCACGGTGAAGACGGAGCCGGGGCTCGCCGCCGTCAAGACGGAGTCGGGCCTCTCCGAGGAGGCGGCGTTGAAATGGGTGCGAGGACTGGGCGCAGACGGAGCTAGAGCGCCAGTGCCGCGCCCTAGAGCAGTACTCTGCTCGGCGCCGGGGCCGCGATGAGAGAGGAGCCATCATCCTCGACGACGACGACGACGTGCCACCATCGGTCCGCTAGGGCGACAACGGGCAGGGGTCTAGCAGGGGCGGCAGCGGCCGCGTCAAGGAGGAGAAGGACGACGGTGATGGCGGCGACGACGACGGCGACGGTGACGAAGACTTCGCCGCGCTCAGCGCGTTCTTCCTGTAGCTAGGCTTTTATTTTTTAAGTTTCCTATGTAAAAAACTGTTAAGCGCTGAAGTTTATTTTAAGTTTGTTATATTTCGCTGAAGTTTATGCCCGTTTGCCAAATTATAGCCAAACGTATGTTTATTTTAAACAAAAACTCCTGGGTCGACCCTGGGGCCGACGGCTGGGAACCCGATTGATCCCAAGCTGATTTTTTTCGCCAGGTCGCCCACAAGCGGCGAAATTTTCGAGCCCCTGAGGCCAACTCCACCGGCGACCCCAAACAGACGTCCGTTTTGTCCGGATTCTGTCTGTTTGGGTAGGGCAATGGGGTCGTGTCCGGGCCTGTCCTGGGATGCGGTGGCCGTACGCCCAGCGCGCGGCCGCATCCGTTTGCCCCATCCCGTCCGCCAGGGCCTAAAATGCCCATATTTTCATATGAAAACAAGTTTGCACTTCCAAATATTAATTGTTTGAAAATTAAAATAGTTTTACAACCCAATCGAAATTGTCCCTAATAAAGATAGTTTTACAACCAAATCGAAATTGTCTTGAATGAACATAAAACGAACCAATACATCTATCAGTTGCCAATATGCTCCCGCACGTGCTCAACCAAGTCATTTTGAAGAGCCTTATGAGTGTGCCAATCACGCAGCTCACGATGGAACTGGACAAACTGATCAAACGTGGCCGGTTCTTGGTGCAGGGGCTCAACATTGTCACCTTGAAAATCAAATCCTTGGTCGAAGATACTATCATCACGCTCGTCCTCGACGATCATGTTGTGCATGATCACACAAGCAGTCATCACCTCCCAAAGCTTCCTTCCATCCCATGACAGTGCAGGATATTGAACGATGCCCCATCGGGATTGAAGCACACCAAAAGCACGTTCCACGTCCTTTCTAGCACTCTCTTGCATTTGGGCAAATCTCTTTCTCTTCTCACCTTTGGGCTTCGAGATTGTCTTCACAAAAGTTGACCACTTAGGATATATACCATTAGCTAGATAGTATCCTTTGTTGTACTGGTGGCCGTTGATCTTAAAGTTGACAGGTGGGGAGCGGCCTTCTGCAAGCCTCGTGAAGACTGGAGAACGTTGCAGCACGTTGATATCATTGTGAGAACCTGCCATGCCGAAAAAAGAATGCCATATCCAAAGATCCTGCGATGCCACCGCTTCTAATATGACAGTGCACTCGCTGACATGCCCCTTGTACTGGCCTTGCCAAGCAAATGGACAGCTCTTCCATTCCCAGTACATACGATCTATGCTGCCAAGCATGCCTGGAAAGCCTCTAACTGCGCTGGTCGCCAACAATCTCTCTGTATCAGCGGCAGTTGGCTGCCTCAAGTAGTCTGGGCCAAACACCTCGATCACAGCCTGGCAGAACTTGTACATTGACATCAGACATGTTGTCTCGCTCATACGCACGTACTCATCCACCAGATCTCCTGGAATTCCATACGCAAGCATGCGGACGGTCGCAGTGCATTTCTGGTAAGAGGAGAACCCAAGCTTGCCAAGGGCATCCGTCTTGCACTCGAAGTATGGGTCATGAGCAACCACTCCCTCTCGGATATGATTGAACACATGCCTTGCCATTCGAAAACGGCGACGGAATTTATCCGGCTTGAAGAGCGGTTTGTTGGAAAAGTAATCGACATAGAGCAGGGCATGGCCTCTCTCCCTGTTGCGGTTCAGGTTGGGAGCACGGCCAGGAACTGACCCCCTGTACCGAGGAAGCTGCCGTTGAATGTGGTCATGAACGACCAGTGCAGCCACCACAAGATCTTCATCATCCGACGACGAATCGTCCGATGAACAAAGGAAGTGGTGGAAGAAGAACTCGTCTCCACTATCCTTACCTTTGTGGGCAAAATGTCGAACACCTTGCGGTCGTGGTGGCGAAGAGGTCGCGATGATCACCTCAATGCAGCATGGGTGGTTGCCGGCCGACTACTGGCCGCTCTGGAGCCGTCCGAAGCTGTCGCGGCCGTCGTGGTACGTCGTCGGCGATCGTGTCTCCTCTGCCACCGGCAAAGACGGTGACGACCAAACCTCCTCCGATCGACGGCCAAAACTACGGCGAAAGCGCGGGCGTGGTGGAGACCATGTCTACACGTGGTTTGGTATGGACGGCCGGGGGCTGCGCGGTGAGGAGGCGGCCAGAGAATAGCGGCGGCGCGGCGACGGGGCGGGGCGGGAGAGGAGAGGGTCGAAGCATTGGGAGGGAGGGACTGCTAGTGTCACCGACAGCCGGGCCACCGGGGGGGGGGGGACAAGGGCGTGCGTCGCGGCCGTCCGTTTCATCCCAAACCGAGCGCAACTTTAGGCCGGTGATGGGTCAAAAACGGACGGATTTCGGACATTTGTCCGTTTGAGGCCGCGCGTTGGGCCACGCTATTCGTTCGTTTTACCTTAAACGGACGCACCGGACAAGATGGGGTCACACAGTGGAGTTGGCCTGAGGGGTCAACGGCTGGAGATGCTCTCACTCTGCCCAAACTATCCCGCCGCCGCCGGCGTGGCAAGGCGCGCGAGTGCGGTACAACCACCCTGCTGGTGCGGGCAAATTTGACAAATTTGACCTATAGACGAAATCAAATCACAGAATGAACTGTCCGTGAAACTATTTCACGTGGCTGACCCGTGGCGCCTAGCTCTTAGGCGCTGCACTAGTGCAACGCCTGGGAGCTAGGCGCTGCACTAGTGCAACGCCCAGGAGCTAGGCGCCACACTGTATAGTGTGGCGCCTAGCTCTCAGGCGCTGCACACTGATTTAGTAATTTTCTGAACACACGGGTGCGACGCTGGCCGTGTAGCGCCTATCTCTGAGGCGTTGCACAGTATAGTGTGGCGCCTTCATGTCGAGCGTCACACAAAAAGGTCAGCCGCGTGAAATAGTTTCACGGATAGTTCATTCTATAATTTGATTTCGTCTATAGGTCAAATTTATCAAATTTGCCGCTGGTGCGGCCCCGTTACGTCCAACAACACCTCCAACTCAAACGGCCCCCACTTCGCCGTCTCTTCCACCTAACAATAATATCTGCCTACCTGTCCAGCACACCATACAAGGTCCAAGCCCGCCCGCCCGCCCGCCCACCCATAGAGCTCGCCGCCTCCCTCCGTGTCTCCTTCCCCGCCTCTCTCTCGCCATCGTCCCTCGCAGCGCCGGCCGAAGCAAAGCACGGGGACTTAACCGCCGCCATGAGCTACTACGGCCAGCAGCAGCCGCCCGTCGGCGTGCCTCCACCGCAAGGTCCGCCCTGTTCGCCTCAAGTCAAGATCCGTCCCCTCAATTTCCTCACATCTCGTATGCAATCAATCTTGCTCCTGCTTTTGCGACTAATCGCTTCTGTTGATTTGTTCTTGCTCAGGGTATCCAGGGAAAGAGGAGTACCCGCCGGCAGGCTACCCTCCGGCCGGGTACCCACCGCCGGGGCAGGGACAGGGGTATCCTCCCCAGGGATACCCGCCGCAGCAGGGTTATCCGCCACAGCAAGGGGGGTATCCGCCGCAGCAGGGTGGGTACCCGCCGCAGCAAGGGTACCCGCAGCAGGGGTACCCGCCTCAGTACGCGCAGCAGCCTCCGCGGCAGCAGCAGAGCAGCGGCCCCTCCTTCATGGAGGGATGGTAAGACAAGACTGAGCCCACCTCCTTTCTCCTCTCAGTTTCTTAAGTCGTCCCTCGTCTCGGTTCTAGCATCGCGTTAGATCTCTGAGCTGAAGCCAAATTGGGCTCGACGTCGCCGGTGAGTCGCCGGGGTCGGAGTGGACGTTGGGGGGTCGGCGTTTTGTGTGGCCACTGGCCAGGAGGGAGTGGGTGGGTTGGGTTCGTTGGTGGGTGACGTCGGCCCGCATCCCTCCACTCGTGACTTGTCGTCCTCAGCTTTCAAAAATATAAATAAATAGGAGTGCTTGCCTCAGCGAACCTCGTAGCTGTCTGTCACGCTAGGTCTTCTGGTGCGGAAAGATATTTGTGATTCGTGAACAATAAGTTAGATATATTAGCCCAACTAAAAAAAAGTTAGATAGATATACTCTTTTTAGGGAAAAAAGTTAGATATACTAGTAGTACATGTTTATTGAAATGGCACCAACTGAAGGTCGATATTTTCTGAAAAATTTCATATTCCAGATCAATTCATCCAGAACTTACTCTTTTTTTTTTGCGGGGTTATCCAAAACTTCGTTACTACAGAATTCAGAGCATGGCTATACAGTATACTTGTATTTCATTCTTCTCTTGTTCCGAGCATACAATGTACACTCATTTATTCCCGCAAAAAGAATGTACACTCATTTATCTACCATGGAACTTGTAGAAAATACGAGTATTATGTGTATACACCAGCTTGCTGACATACATTTTTGTTTTCCTTTTGTGTTTTGACAGCTTGGCTGCCCTTTGTTGCTGCTGTCTGTTGGATGCTTGCTTCTAAGTTGAGTTCTAAGCGACAAGGAACAGATTTGGTGCAGCTGCTATGTGTTCCATATTGGAAATTGGGATCGGCTTGTTGATTAATAGTACTAGTACTTCTTAGAGGAGATTACAAGAACTCCTTACCGTCATATTTGTATGTTCAGATGATTGGTGTACCTTTTCGCATAAAAAAAGAGATGTTTGTTGTAATGCCTAGTGAACATGAAAAAACAAACTGAAAGCTCAAACCAATCCACAATACCCTGAAAGAAAAGACTAATCCACGACCATACTTATAATAACTTGGAAATTCAGCAGGGTTTCAACACAACATAACAAACTTGGTAATCCAGCGGGAGTTCAAGAAATGAAAAACTTGGAGATTTGGCAGAGACGACGATAGTACCAGTACGACATTGCCGCTCGACAGATTACTTCTGCACACCATTGCAGCAGCACACACAGATAGCAAAGAAAACCGAGGAGGCGATAAAGCATTGCTCCAGGCCGAACTGAAGGGCGTCTCACTCAGTGGCGACAGGCGGCCTGTTTCTGCGGTCTGATCCAGTCCTGCAGCACCAAGGTGACCCTGTCGTGCTGCTTCACGGAAGAGCCGTGCAGGAGTGGGGAGGAGCGGGCGAGGACGCTGTTGTAGTGGACGTACTCCTTCTGCCGGAACCTCTCCTGTTCGGGCAGCATCATCTCGTCCCACTCGGCGTGCAGCTTCTCCGACAGGCTCCAGTCGATGTTGTACCTGGTGGCGCCGAAGCACGTCTGGCTCAGGACACGCCTCGCAAGGGTCCGCAGGTCGGGCACGCAAGCCCCGTGCTTCGACCACCATTTAACTGTGATTTCAAGTCATAAACGTGGTAAGAAGGTACTTGTAAGTCAGTCATGTAGTATGATATGAACGAATGAATGAAATGGTGATGATCTCAGTGGGTGTAAGCAGGCCATATACTCCAGTTTGCAACTTCCAACATACAGTACTAACTAAACAACTATGTTGACAAGCTTAAGCTGATGCAGAGAAGTTGATCATTTTACACATTCATCTGTAAACCTTTTAGCTTCTCTGCTACTCCCTCCGTCCCAAAATAAGTGTCTCAAGCTTAGTACAACTTTGTACTAGAGTTAGTACAAAGTTGAGACACTTATTTTGGGACGGAGGGAGTATTATTTAAACAACTGTGTTGACAAGTTACACTAATGCAGAGAAGTTGATCATTCTACACATTCTGACTTTGAATTGAATAGAGAAGTGCATCATGACATGATATATTTGTGCCACATTCACATACTAACTAAATATGTTGGCGCACTGACACTATTCCAACTCGCTCTAAAGATTGAAAAAAATCCAGTTCATATGACACAGAAAGGCACTACCGTTAGTGGCTTGTTAAGGAGTGGGCATTTTGTAAAAGATTAGGGTGTAGCTTACCTTGTGGTAATTCCATTATTTGCTGCTTTGCTGGATCTGTATCGAAATAGCCCAATTTCTTTTCATACACTTCCAATTGTGCTAATGCTTTTATGGGATTGTAATGAGCCTTGCCCAGTTGGATTATACAGGCCGCGATGCCACTGCTGATCACAGTATAAGGGTGGAATCCAGCTGCGTAGAAGATCCTTGGGTTTAGCATCGGACCAGCAGCATGGAGAGGGTTATGCAAGTAACCATCCCATATCTTGTCAATTATACGCAAATAAAACTCACTTTCATCTCCAATATTGACACATATCTCTTCTTTTGCACCATGCATGGCTTCATACAAGATACCCATCGGACAGATATCAGATTCCAGTTTATACAACACTCTGACAAGTGGGCTTGTAACCTTCACGACTTTGGCAGCAGCATGCCAAAATGCATCGTCTGTCTTTACTATGCTCTGGATACGCTCGAACAAATCAAGACAAGCCCAACCCGAGGGAACCCATTCAGGCGAGCTGAACATCTGCACCAGACCTACTCTTGCAGAAACTAACCTCTCTAATGTGATGAACACTGCCACAAATTTCAGATAAGAACTGCTCAAAATCTCCTCCTGAACATATCGTTTCAATTTCATTGGCAGTGCATGGCCATATAAAAACCTTGTAATTTCCCTTGCCTTCATTAGGACTTCACTGACATGCTCGAGCGCTGCTATTTTCTCAAGTAGAAGGTTGATGCAATGGTCAGCACATAGCACGAAGAAAAAACTGTCATGTTTATTTAGCACATACTGCCGTGCCATCTGCATATGGGGTGACACGTCATTCATGACAATCTGAACAATGTTATGGGCACCAACATCTTCAACCACGCAAGAAAGCATTGATTCTAGCTCATCGAAGTCCTCAGTGATTTCAGAGACGTCAATGGATCTGAGGAACTGCGTACCTTTGCTGCAGTGCACCAGGACACTTACGAAGCTTTTGTCACACTTGCTCTTCCAACTATCCACAATTACAGTGCAGCCACTTGTTTGCCACTCTTGCTTGAGTTCCTTTGCGCGGTTCTCAGTTTCTCTTAGTTGCTCCTGCAGAACAGCTTCGTACGTAGGCATTACAGCCCCAGGCCCATGGGGAAACACAACCATCTCCCTCAAAGATGATGAATGGAGAACACCAGGCTCAGGTCCAGCTTCGGAGAAGAACTTGCCTATTGATTTTGCTGACGGAGAATCGAAGTAATCACTTGCCTCAACCTTGGGTTTCAGTTGACAAGAATTATATGCGATTTCCTTGGGCTGCCTCAAATCCGGTAGATAATGAAGAAAGCAGCGGTTATTGGACACAGTTGGTTGTAGCTGTGGTTGCTGGACTTGAGCAGATGGAAGGGCTGGGCTTGTGTGAGGAACCTCATCATGTTCATGCTTCCGTTTCTTCATTTTTCTGAGCATCCAAGCTTTCTCTTCTTGCGATCCACAAGTGAACTCCTTAAGCTTGTGCTGACATTGCCCCTGATGCCTGCTAAATGGTGCTCTAGGCAGTTGTAACTCGAAACCACCTTAACGCAGTAATGGCATTGGCAGCTCACTCTGCAACCTTCCTCACCAATGGTTTTGCCATGCCTTTCTTTTCCACGGTTACTTGTCTGAGGATATTGTACAGAAAAAACCTGAAGGAAAGCAATGAGGGATACTTCAGTAATGCAAAAATTAAAATGTCAAATTCCCAAAACATGAGTGCAACATTTCACCAATGATTAGATTTCATCTGCTTCCTCTTCATGACAGCACATGATGTACTGCTACTGATGAATCTACCACATGTCAACAGAGTATTACTGGATCTTAGAAGTTTAAACACAGTAATTCTGGATATGTAGTTCTTCACAGATTAGTGATGTCGTATAAGCATAAGACTACCCTCCTCTCCCCCGCCGCTTGATCTCCCTCCTCCGGCCAACTCCTCCACAACAAAGAGCAGATCCGGAACCCTCTCTCCACCCATCCCGAAGTCCAGCGGCGCCGTCACCAGGGTCGGAGCCGCCGTCCACCTCCACGCCTGACTTCATCCCAGCTCGCTCGCTCCCGTGTGGCCCCGTCGGCCGGCGGCACGGGCGGCGGCGGGGCCCTGAACTGTCTTGGCGGCGCTGGTTCTCGGGGCTCGACGGGGGCAACGTGATCCCGTGCGGTGCTAGGCGCGCTTCCATGGCGGCCCGCGTTGGTGCTGCTGGAGGCGGGGGAGGCTTCACTTGACCTCGCGGAAACCACTCGAAAAAAAAAAACTTGACCTCGCGAAAGGTTGTGTAACTCGGCAATATGGTTTTCGCTCGGTGTTTCCTAATTATTACTGTAGTTAAGATCTTCTTAATGAATGCAAAAATGGTCATTCGAAAAAACAATACCCCTCTGAAACAAATGACGTGCAGTGACTTTTTCCTGATACTAAAATTAAAAAAATCATAGTTTTAGCAATTCCTTCAAATCGGCTCAAACCCCTTTCAAAATCTAACATTATGCTGCCCAATTCACAAGAAAAGAACCCCAGACAAAATCTAAAAGGGAGAAAGGGGAATTCTTCCCGAGCATGCTCCAATGCACACCCTCTGTGCAAAAAAAATTCGCAGATGACTTTGACTGTTTACCATTTCTGGACATTGATGCGACGACGGGTTTAATGGAGGAAAGGACATTCACTAGTGGGTGGGTGGTGAACAAATTTTGCTGGAGAACAACATTTCATTCTTTTTACCATGATATGCTTTTAATAGTTAGATCAACAATTATTCCCGAAATTGCAGTCACCAAAAGAGGCAACACAAACTTCGGTGGATAACTGGGGCAAGGTGAACCGAGCATGGTTCGAAAGAGAATCCGACGGGGGTGGATGTGTACTAGAGAGACATTGGAAAACAAACAAAGATAGGTTGGGAAAAAATGTAAAACCCAAGTGAGATGGGTGTTGTGTTGGATACATGTTCCCTTGATTGGTTACTTCAGAGAACTTCATCGGCATAAACACACAATTTCAAAGAACACCTTGGGATAATCCTAGTTCTTAATGTTGCACTTGAACAATGAGATTAAAAAAAAAGCATGAGAAACATGCATTTAGATCTAATATACTCCCTAGAAAAAACAGAAATGGTATCAACAAAAACATTTTATGCTTCTATTGAATAAATTGCTTTTCCTTACCTTTGACTTTAGATCTCGTCTTCTCTGTTCCAAGATGTAAATGATGGCCTAAAAGTGGGGCAATGGATGTGGTGCGCTGGAAAAGGGTGAATGGCGGAAGCCTGGGAAATATGCATTTAGTTCTAATATGCTCCCTAGAAAAAAATGGTATGAACAAAATCATTTATGCTCCTAGAGAATACATTATTTTTCTTACCTTTGACTTTGGATCTCGCCGTCTTCATCCAAGATGTAAAAGGAGGATGGCTTGGGCAGCGACTGTGGTGCGTCGGGAAAGGGCGGATGGTGCAGTGCGTCAGTACCTTGGAATACCACAATCTCACCTAAGAGGAAAACACAGATGATGGATTTACGAGGGCAAACATATCTAGAGAGTGGAAGTGGCGGCAATGGATGGAGAAGAAGATAGTTAGATCTAGACAATGTTCATGGTTGACGGTGGAGGAGAAGATAGTTAGGTCTAAGGAGTGGTGGTGGCGGCGGCGGGTGGAGGAGAATATGGTCAGATCTAGAAAATATTGATGGTTGCAGGTGGAGGAGAAGATAGGTGGATCTAGATAATGTTGATGGTTGTGTCGTGTGGGGGATGGCTTTATAGCCGCACGGTTTGAGATTAGGGGTGCGACCACGATCCGCGTGATGCAAGGTGCGGGCCGTCAGATTGGAGATGGGTGGCGGAGAATGGGGTAAAGGGGGTGGCGCGGATAGGTGACATGGAGAGGGAGGTGTGTTTCTTTTCTAAGGGTGAGGTAGGGTGCGGGGATGCGAGGAAGGCGTGTGTCTCAGGTAGGTGGATGCCAGTTGGGACCGGGCATTTTTTGGATGGATTGCTTTTGTGCGGCGTTGCTCGTCGCCGCAAATTTTGGATGGATATCTGGGCCCATGAGTTGTGTGGTCGTGACGAGACTAGTGCAAAGGCGTAAAATTAGATTATTGCTAGGACAATTTGGAAAGCGTATTTCTATGTTTTCCACGATCAATTGATACAAGGGGTGCTTATTTCAGGTATTGTATATCACTCCTCAACATAAAAGTACTCCCTTTGTTCAACTATTATCTAGTTCTTTCTCAGCAGTGGCTGTAACGCCACACAACACCTCGACTTGCCCCCCAGGGTCTCAGAGCGTTAGTGACATAGGCGCCGATGTTTGATGGCAATGACGCCCCCTCCTCTCCTTGTTGTGTTACATTTCGTGGTTGCTGCTGCACTCTAGCCTTTTCTTTCTGATCAACGTGGCGCTCAGTGGTGGCAGAGAGGAGGGAGGACGCGGCAAGGGTGAGGAAGGAACTAGGGTTTTGGGGGCGAGATGGAAAGGACTTTGTTTGTTTGCCATTTCCGGAGATAGATGAGACCAGGGGTTTTAATAGTTGGAAGGACATCTATAGGTAGGTGGGTGGGTGGAACAATTTTCTTTGGGAGAAATAGCTTTTCCTTTTTACCCCTGATATATTTTTAATAGCTAGATCACCAATTATTCATGAAATCACGGTTACATCATCATTATAACATCCAATAGAAACTTTGGTAGATTATCGGGGCAATTCTCGATGAACCAACGATGGTTCGAAAGAAAATTCGACGGGGGTGGATGTATACTAGAGAGACATTGGAAGAGAAAAAAATATAGGTTGAAAACAAATATAAATCTCGAGTGAGGTGGTTGTTGTGTTGGATACATTTGCCCTTGATTAGCTACTCCATACAACTTCATCAACATAGACACACAATTACAAAGGCCAACTTGGCAGAATCCTAGTTGAATATCTTAACGTTCTACTGCACTTGAACAATGAGATTTTGACAAGAAGTCTGGGAAACATGCATTTAGTTCTAATATAATCCCTAGAAAAAAATGGTATCAACAAAAATCGCTTTCATGCACCTAGTGAATAAATTGATTTTCCTTACTTTTGTTATATGAGAGAGGAGAATTTTTCCGATTAAACTTCACATTCATGCTTATAAATTTGGGTGAATTTAAAATTTCATTCAAATCACTGAGTCAATTTGCTATAAAATTTGACATGACCTTTGCTCTTACTTAGAGTTTTGTTTCATTCTCAAATTAGAAAAAATATGAAGGACTTAGAAGTTAATAGTACAATTCAATATATCCATCCACATCTTGCGGGGGTGTGGAGACAAGGAGGTGTTTGTACTAAAGTGTTTTAGCTAAGGTATGGTGTCCAAGAGGGCAGTAATAAACTGCACTTTGGAGGGGTGTACCCTATATCTTAGATTAGAGAAATCAGTCTTGAATCTTTGTTTCCAAGATGTTGAAGTGGGCTTCACCTTTCCGAAATGATTATTGTTGCGTTCTTTCCAAAGTCTCCATGCAAACACCAAGAATATATCCATCCACATCTTGCGGGGGTGAAGCGTTTTCTGTTGCCTTATCAGCTGTAGCCTATGATCATGAGTGGACCAATGGATGCCGAGGGATCTCCAACATTCCTAGCTGAAATTGCAATGGAAGAACAGGTGCTCCACAGTTTCCTCCATGTGCTCCCCACACAGTAGGCAGTCAAAGTTGTTACCAATATTTTAGTGTCTTCATTTGAGCAAGTTTCTGGTATTAAGGCAGCCAACCAGAAGAAACCAACCAAAGACTTTAATCTTGGGCATGCATTTGGTTTTCCATAACCATCTGAACGCCTCATGGGCGACCACCTCGCTGAAATAGAATCTATAATAGGCGTGATTTTGAATTTGTCACTCCCCCCCCAAATGCACATCCAGGTATCATGCAGATCCGAAGGAATAGTGGTGGTCACTTCATCTTGGATTTCTCTTAATTCAACACGTGCTTGTACCGAGAGGGGAAGGTGAAAAGTTGCATGCAAGTCAATAGTACAAAGGAAGTCGTTCACCGAGGCGTCTGATACGTCTCCAACGTATATATAATTTTTTATTGTTCCATGCTATTAAAGTATCATTTTTCGATATCTTATACTCATTTACTAACAACTTTATATCATTTTTTGGGACTAACCTATTGACATAGTTCCCAGTGCCAGTTGCTCTTTTTTGCTTCCTTTTTACTCCATAGAATATCAATACCAAATGGAGTCCAAATGCCACGAAACGTTTTGGAGATTTTTTCTGCCCAGAAGACACCCAAGAGGCCCAAGGAGTGCACCAGAGGGGGCCTGTGGGGCCCACTAGGCACCAGGGCGTGACAGGGCCCCCAAGCGCGCCCTGGTGGTTAGTGGAGCCCACAAGAACCCCTCCACTGACCTCTGCCTCTATAAATACTCTAAAATCCCCAAAAACCTAGGGCAGTCGATGAAACACAATCCCAGCCACCGCAAGTTCCAGAATTTGCCATAGCCAGTTCTTTGCCGTCAGCTTACAAAAACAGACGACAAAGAACTAGCTTATGACAAAGATATTATTTGCCATCAGCGAGTTCTTTGCCGTGTGCTAGTGACAACAAATAGAATCTTTACCGTCCGCTAGCAGACGACGAAGAGGTGGGGTGGGGTCCAGTCACTAGTAGAAAACAGGGCTTACGTTTGGGCCAGATAAACCCATTAGTCCTGGTTCAGTCACGAACCGGGACCCATGGGCCCATTGGTCCCGGCCTCGTGGGGGCATTGGTCCCGGTTTGTCTGGCCCCTTTGGTCACAGTTGGTGGGACGAACCAAGAACAATGGGCCTCGCTCCTGGCCCACCACCATTGGTCCCGGTTGGTGGCTTGGACCGGGACCAAAGGGTGATCTTTAGTACTGGTTCAAGCCATGAACCGGACCAATGAGATGCCTATATATATATATACGCCCTCGCGTAAGATCAGAGCACACTGCTCTGTTTTTTCTGGCCGGCGAGGGGAGAGGGCTTTGTGGTGCTCTAGCTCACCTCCTATGCACACGAGGTGTTCGATGGAATGCCCGAGCCACACTACTTAAGCTTTCTCCTCTCCAAGATCGACCTCCAAGCTCCATTTTCCTTAATATTTGTCTAGGTTTAGCGGTCCGTCACTTCCCGTCCCCGTCTTCACCGCCGTCGATCGCCCGCGCCGATCTCGTCGCCGACACCACCGTGGTGAGCCTCTTGTTCTTATCTTCTTTCTGAAAGGAAAAATTCTTACTTGTATGTTTAGATAGATACTTGTATAATTTTCTTACTTTTATTATTGCTTCTTATTATTTAGTGCGATGGTTTTGGTATCCACCCCCGTCGGCCCTCGTCCTGTCTATGATTCGGATGTGGTATATATTATCTTTATAACTATTTGGTTCATTTATTGTTTATGACAATTATGCCGACCAACGTGACATAGATTTTATTTATCTAGGAGGTATGTGAACCGGAAATTCCAACCGACCCTATTGTCGAGAGGTTAAATTTAGTTGAAGAAGAAAACAATTTCTTGAAGGCAAAAAATAAAAAAAATGAGGAGGAGAAGATGATATTGGAGTTGCATGTTGCAGATGTTGTAGATGATCACAAGATCAAGATGGATGCAATGCGCTTGAAGATTAGAAAGATTAGAAAATATGCCATTTATACTGAGGCTTGGTATCATTATGCCGTTGGATCAATTGTTACCTTGGTTGCGATTATGATCGCATTTGTTTTCGCATTGAAATGTTTTACATAGTTTCAATGTATGGTTTAATTAATTATATGCTTTGGAGAGCTATATGTTATTCAATGAGAACTATGTATGTATTTTGGTTTTAATGTGATGATGAACTTCTATTAGTTTGGTCACTTAATTATCTATTCATGATGCTATGTAACCATAATATGAGGGGACTCAATAATATGCAGGGACGGGCATTCTTGGTCTCAAGCACAGTACACAGTTCTACAGAACTCTACCTTGGTGACCCCATATGTCGATCAGCACAAGAACAGTCTGCGCTCCAAACACCCAGAGCAGTGTGACGACTAGATTACATGTGAACACATCAAGACTTTTGGCAGTTGGTTGGAAACACATCTCAGAGGTGACAACACTGTTTGTGATAAGTTGTACTCATTGTCCAGGGGACCATCTTCGACTGTATTGACTTACAAAGGATACGAGATAAATGGGAATACATTTTACACGATCGCCCAAGATCAAAAGAGCACCAACCAAAACAGCGGTGTCTGCTTTGATGCAGTAACCAAGAGGGGAAAAGACACATATTATGGTTACATAGTGGACATATGGGAACTTGACTACATGATTTTAAGGTCCCATTTGTTTAAGTGCAAATGGGTCAATCTATCAGGAGGCGGGGTACAGGTAGACCCACAGTACAAAATGACAACAGTGGATCTGAACAATCTTGGGTACACAGACGAGCCATTCGTCCTAGCCAATGATGTGGCGCAGGTTTTCTATGTGAAGGACATGTCTACCAAACCGAGAAAAAGAAAAGATAAGGAAGCGGACACATCATACGATGAGCCAAAGCGCCACATAGTTCTTTCAGGAAAAATAAAAAAGAGACATCGCGGGACTGGAGGGCAAGACAGACATATCCTAAGATTATGAAAAGTTTCATGAAATTCCTCCCTCCAAAGTCAAGGCTAACCCAAGCACCCTGTAAAACAATGAAGATTATCCATGGTTACGGCGCAATAAGCAAAGGACAGAAGCGAAGAAGAAGTGAATACTTTCTCTCCACGACTATTATGATGATGCCTTTGATCTAGAATATCACTGCAGTTACATGTGAAGAAATGAAATGCCTGTTGTAATAGACGAGTTTTCATCCGAAACCCTAATACCTCGAAACAAATAGTCTGTTTTGTACACGAAGTGCATCTAGTGTTTGCCGTAACCCTCTCAATTTTTTAGCACATGCTATGTGGGTGAAATGATGATGCCATGCCAACTTTCAACCTTTTCAGAGTTCATTTGAAATGCTTTTCAATTTTAGGGTCATTTAGCTCAAAGAATGAACTAATATAAAAAAGAATGAACTAGAAAACTTTTATGAAACTCTAATAGCAAAAATAGTAAATTAAAAGAATGAACTAGAAAACTTTAGTGAAACTCTAATAGAAAAAAGAATGAACTAGAAAACTTTAATGAAACTCTAATAGCTAAAGGAATCAACAAAAAAGCTTTTATAAACCTTTAGTATTATTGAAACTAAAATTATATAAAATTTATGCAACTAAAATTATCAAAGTATTTTCTGTTCAAAACATTAAAAGCAAAAAGTATTTTCATAAATAAATTAAAAAAGCAAAAAAGAAAAGAAAATAAATAAGTAGAAAAATAAATAAATAAGTAGAAACAAAATAAACTTTAATAAAGTAAAATAAATAAACTTTAATAAAATAAATAAAAATAGCAACCAGTAAGTAGAAACAAAATAAAATAAAAGCAAAAAAAAGTGTCACCTACTGGGCCACCACGGCCTGAATAGGACTAAAAGCCCAATCATTAGCCAGGATTTAGGCCGCAGCAGGCCCATTAGGCCCATAGGCACATAGTGACAGGTTAGGCCCAAAAGCCTGCAGTTGAGAGGAGCTCGAGAGAGTGGGCGCAGCAGCGCTTATAAACCACTCTCGAGCTCTCTCAACTAGCAAGGTAGGACTAAACTTTGGCCGTGACGCGGGCAACACACGGCCTTTAGTCCTGGTTGGTGCCACCAACCGGGACCAAATGCCTCTGCTTCCCACCCTTTGGGCTGCTGAAAAGAGACCTTTGGTCCTGGTCGGTGGCACCAACCGGGACTAAAGGGGGGCATTCATCCCGGTTGGCGCCACGAACCTGGACCAAAGGCTTTGCTATTTAAGATGACACTTAGGAAATTTTCACTTCTCATCTCGCAGTTGCCCCCGACGACGCCGACAACATCGACGCTGCCAGGCTGCCCCAACGCCCCCCATCGCCCCCGCCGTTGCCCGCGGCTATCGTCGCTGTCGTCCGTGCCCTCGCCCGACGCCGTCGCCGCTCGCCGCCCCAGCCCTGCCCGACGCGTGCCGCCCC